>NC_028458.1:35919404-35998654 GCF_000263155.2 Setaria italica | reverse complement strand
GCGAGATCCGCCGCCGCCGCAGCGGAGGGCGCCACCCGCCGCGAGATCTCCGCCAAGGAGGAGGAGCTCCGGCAGCTCGTCGGCCGCAGCTACCGCGACCTGCTCGACTCCGCGGACTCCATCCTCCTCATCAAGCAGTCCTCCGACTCCATCTCCGACAACCTCTCCCGCATCTCCGGCTCCCTCTCGTCGCTCTCGCCGCCGCCGCTCCCGCGCGCGCCCGCCGCCGCCGCCGCCGCCCCTCCCGCCGCTGCCGTCTTTCCCTGGCCCCGCCGCCCCGGCGGGCGAGTTCGTGCCCGCCATGAAGCCTAAGGCGGAGGCCGCGAACGACGAGGCGGCCGCGGCGGTGGACCAGCTCCTCGAGGCGGCCAAGCTTGCCGACGCCGGTGACGCGTTCGGCGCCCGCGAGATATTGGCTCTGCGCCTTGCGCTCTCCCCAACCGGCGAGACCCCCGCGCCGGCGGTGGCGACGCCGTACGACGTGGTCCTCAAGCTCGGCGCGTACAAGGCCTTCTCTGAGGTCTCCCCCGTGCTCCAGTTCGCGCACCTGACGGGCGCATCCACGTGCTGGACTTCGACATCGGCATGGGCGAGCAGTGGGCGTCGCTGATGTAGGAGCTCATCGTGCGGTGAAGGCAGGGGCAAATGTGAGGGTAGAGGGAAATGGGATGGCAGGGGCAAATGTGTCAATAGCAGTCTCATTTATTGCAAATAAGCAACCCAAACCAAACACCTAGACTTATAAATAAGCAACTACAATAAGCAAATAAGCAACTTATAAATAAGCAAAGGTAAACCAAACAGGCCCTTTGTCCACTTCACTTTGCATTTACCTCTCGCAATAGCATCAGTGCCGGTCCACAGAAAACGTTTGCGCTTCCCGTCAAGTTCCTCAAGTACAGAAGCTGGCGCTCTCAAGGCTGTCAGATAATAGATCGCCTGCGAGGTGAGGACTGAAGAAACCAGTGTTGCTCTTCCGGCCGGAGCAATCAGAGGGACTTGTCCTTCAAGGGTTGGGAATCAACTCGCTTAATTCTGGTGAGTGATAATGGCAGTCCCAGGTATTTGATTGGAAAACTTGTTCTCACGGCCGGGAAATTAGCTAGGACAGCTGAGAGGTCTATGTCTCTGACATCTGATTGGTGCCACAGAGCTCTCCAAAAAGTCGTAGCAGGTTAGAGATGGTGTTGACATCAGCCGCCGATGGGTTTGTAAAAATGATAGACATTTTTGTGACCAAGGCGAAATGGAACAACAAGCTTGACTGCTGAGCTTTTTGTGAACGGGAATGGAGAGCACAGACCGCAGACACACTTTGCTGTATGCACTCACCATGTATGGGGTGGCTCGATGTTCCAACTGGCTTATGAACCTACGGTTTCGCACTCTTGTCGTAGGAACATCTACGAGGGTAGATAGACAAGTTTGCTCTGAATTCTGATAAGAGAAGACACAAGGGGAACATGTTGATGTTCAGGCATTGTAACCCTTTCGGCAACGAGTAGTGCCGCAGAGGGGAGGCGCGTCAGGTACAGATTGTTTTACGAGGTAAAGAAAAGAAAGGAACACTTGGGCTGATTCATGCTACTTTCTGATGAATCTGACGAACCGTAGTGGTTCAACCAGGTCGACGAATCCAAAATTAAGGAGAAGAGCAACACAGAGCAGGAGCAATGCCCATACACAATCAAATAAACAAGCTGACCAGACGACAAAAGCTAATCTGCAAGGGAACAAAACAACCCATACTTGTGCAAGGAGAGGTGCGGCAGCGGCGGAGGTCGGCAATGGAGGAGGAGCCCAGGGACGGGTGCCTCCTCCTCACCCAACGAACACGACTCGACTCCACCTACGTACGGCCCAGCGCTCCTCCACACCAACCTGAGCGGCAATGCGATACTAATAAATGCACGGCGCATATACCACTGCAAAAAAGAGAGAGAGAGAGAGAGCAAAATATGGCGGAAAAGAGGGAATAATATCCAGGCCAATAAGCCAAGGCCAAGAAAGGGAGACGACAACCTGCTGACGAGGGGGCCACTCGCCACCAGACGCCACAACCCAACAAAGCAAAGGCCACCAGTCCACCACCATCGCGCAACCACCATCACACTCACTCACTACACCCATCAACATCTTATGAAGCTTGCTTATTAAACAATCCCAACAGTCACCATTGCAGCCAAAAGTTCCCCCCTTTTCCACCCTAAAAAAATGCTTGCAATTGTACAATTTCTGGGTTGCACATGCAAGGCGTGCCTTTGCTCCATCCTGTGTTGCTATGGAAGATGTAGCAGTTCCAGCCGTGCCAGCAGAAGAAATGGCAGTGGCACTGGAGTAGCAGCCCATCAACCGAGAGCAGATCTCGTTATCTCGTACGCCACGAACGTAGCAGCATTGGCGGGGACGCTGCGTGCCATGGCCGGTCCGAACCCCTTGTACAGGCCCTTCACGCCATCAGCCGCCACGATCTTCCTCAGCGCGTCGAGGGACCCGGAGTACCTAGGGTTCTTGTAGTCGTCCACCTGGACCACGCTCTTCACCACGTCAGTTGGGTACACGGACAACCAGAAGGCGGCGCCAGCGAGGCCACCAGCCAGGATCTGGGAGCCCCTGCCGAGGTTAGAAGTATCCCGGCCACCCGCGAGGTACTGCTTGGTGGCTTCGTACACGCCAAACATCAAAGCGTTGCCGGGGACCTCGCGACCCATCGTCGGGACAAGGCCTTTGAAGAGACCCTTCGCACCGGCATCCCGCACCACGTGCTTCGCCACATCGATCGGGCCTTTGGGTAGAGCCACGCCGGAAGCGGCTGCTGCCTCGGCTAAGGAACTCTGGGCTTGCAACCTGCAAGAGGGGAGATAGCTCAGAAGCAGTAATGGAAAATTGAATGCACAAAAGATGGCTTGCACAGCCCTTGAATGTTATCCTAACCACCATCTGTTCTACATGAGTATGGCTTGTAGGAACTCATTTGCAAAACAGAAAAGCATAACTGCAGAAAGATATTGCAGACTCTGTTCTATCTGTTTGTATTTGACACAATAAGTTTTGCAGTCTAAGTTTATGGCATTTGGTAAAAAGCACTACAGCAGCCCAGGTCACGCAGGAAATCAACACTAAAAGACTTACATGGAAAATACTATAGCATTAATCTAGTGCAGTTAAGCATGATATGATGCAACTGAGATGAACTGAATCACTGGAATGCATGGCAAGCAGTATCTGACGGTACGGTTTCTAACGTCTGCCGAAAAGTGCATTCCCTAGAGAACGGATATCAGGCTTTATCGCATCGATTCCAATGGAACATTCAAGTGATGCAAATATGATGGACCGAGGAACACAGTCCCTTTTGAAAAGATTTCTCAACGAATGTAGGATGCACAACATGATTCGACAAGTAATTTGACCACAATTAAATTCTACATGATTTGCCTAGAACAACCTTTTCTGAAAAGATCAGGAGACATAAAATGCACAAGAGGTGACAGCAGCACAGCCCCTGAACGTAATTTGAAATTGGATCAACGTGCATTTTACATGAGTCTGACCAGACTTTATTTGCAAATAAGCACATAAATAATTTTAGTCTGTGTTGGCATTAGACACAAATAATTTAACTGAGAAACACTGGATTGAATGCAATTTAGTATGTGACATGCATGATGTCTAACATCTGCAGGAAAGTGCATTACATAGAAGGACAAATAATCATGTATTTTACATGAGTCTTCACAACTTTAATCACAAGGTGAATTGTGTGATCCAAGAAAACGATGACTAATTTTATTTGTTTGTGTTCAAACAAACACAAGGATATTTTTTCAGTTGTTTAAGCTGCATAAGAAATTCTCAATAGAATTGCTTAAATTCGTCGCTACAGGTCATAAGATGGAAGTGAGATGAACTATGAGGCACTGCGATGCATGACAATAAAGTATGAGACATGTATGATGTCTAACATCTTCAGGGAAGTGTATTTCATAGAAGTGCATCTCTCTTTACCACATGAATGTCATGTTAATATTTAAAAGGCCACCTATTGAACATCACCATTCAAGTGAACAATGGAGTGACGAAAATTTGGACTAGCTCCACTGACCTGCACTTGATCAGTTCTGTTGGACACGCCAAGAAGGAGACTGCAAGTCCAGCACCAGCTCCTGCGATAACCTGCTGCTTCACCGTCAGGGCCACACCGGGTTCTTCCCTGAGGAGAGCCTCCATCTGCCCCCTCACACTGAACAAGAGAGCATTGAAGGCAGCAACGGTGGCTAGAGGTGCCCCCATTCCCTTGTACAAGCCCCTGGGCCCTTCAGCTGCAATCGTCTGCTTAACAGCATCGATGGCGCCTGCATACTTGGGGAGCTGGCCAGGAGCAGGGGTGGGCTGGCTCTGGAGCTTCACCTTGATGGTGTCGAAGGGGTGCCCAACAATCAGGTTGGCAGCCCCTCCTACAGTCCCGGCTGTCAAGTCCTTCACAACTTCCCCCATCTGCTAAATGCAACAAAAATCAGTTCAATGTAATTCAATTTGCCAGGAATTATGAGGGGAAAAAATATAAATGACTTGATGCAAGTAAATATTCATGGCAGGATTTTGCATCAAGCACCGGGTTGTCTGGATGGAAACTAAGAATGAGCTGAGCCGAGCCGAGCTGATAAGCAAAATAACAACCAACGTACCAAGGAATTCTACACTGGCATATTGAACCTTAAAACAAGTCAGCTTGGCTTTTCAAAGGAACAGACAGACAAACAAAACAGGTCAGCTGGTTCAAAGTTCAGAAATTTACAGTGTGGCAGTCACCAATAGAGATGTCAAAGAAAATTACACTGTGGCATGAATGATCGATACTTTTTACAGAAGTGGGGTATGTAAGCAACCCTTCCTGCAGAAGTTGAAAAGCGTTTCACGGCGAACCATCAGAATCCTCAGGCACATGAGGAGGCCGTCTGCATCAGGATTGAGGGGCTCCCTAATCCTCCTACAGCCTGTTGGGCGCAACGTTGCCCTGGCATCTCGCGTAGCCACTCGGCAGGCCTTGACCGAAACCTGACGAACACACCGAATTTGATCGTTTGGAGTACCTGCGATACGGTCGCCGCGGACCACAGGCGCCCTCGATGTCATCGCGGCGAACAGAAACAGTAAGCAGGGCCGCGCGCGCGCGAGCGCACACGCACACGACACGACAACTAACTAGAGATGAGATGAGATGAAATGATTCGGGCAGTCAGATCGTTGCAGGCTAAGGCGCCCGCGCGCGCAGGGCGGGGAACGATACGAGGAGGAGACGGCACCCAGGCGATCCGACGAGCAATGCGGCGAGAGGGGTGAGACGCGGGGCGGGCGGGTGGAGGAGGAGCGGAGCGGCTCACCTTGGGGTGGGGGGCGGGTGCCGGGGGTGGAGGTGGATGTGGGCGCCGGCGCCGCCGCCGCCGCCGCCGCCTGCCTGGGTTGGTCCGATCCGATTCGATGCGAATCGCGGGCGGGGGCGTCTGCCAGGCCAAGACAAGCCAAAGCCCGAGAGGAAGTTCTTCAAATCACAGTTTAGCTTCCCCCTACAAGTAGGCAAACACCGAGAGCACATTCACGTTGGCTTGTAAATAGTTGAGAGAAATATCGCAAAGGCCTTGTTTAGTTGGCAAATTGTGAGATGAAAAATTACTGTACCAGCACTGTAGCACATTGTAGCGTTTCGTTTGTATTTGTGAATTATTATCCAAATATTGACTAATTAGGCTCAAAAGATTCGTCTCGCAAAGTACAACAAAACTGTGCAATTAGTTTTTAATTTCGTCTACACATGCATGTAACGCAAGTTTGATGTGATGGGGAATCTTCTTTTTGCATAGTGTCAAAGTTGGGAGTTGGGAGGTAATTAAACATGGCCAAAGTTGAGAAAATGAAGATAAAATCACAATTACACTTCAAAGCAGAGGTATGAACACAACTAACCAAAAAAAAGCTTGAGAGGAAGTTCTTGGAAAAAAAACCCGAGAGGACACGTGTGGTTGGTTGACGCCTTTACGGGTCTGTTCCGTTAGGTTCACACTCCACAGCATTTTCAAGCCGTGAGCCGGTGTACATAGGCAAGCAGCAGCTGCAGAGATTTATCCAAATCGGGCAGTACAATAACAACTGATCTATTGGATTGGAATAACAACTGATCTATTTGGATTGGAATATCAGCACGCGTCACACAACACCATTACACAAACCCAACCCCAACTCAGATTGGAATAGCAATATGTACCATCCAACACATCGTACCACTCAACTTAACTCGAGAAGCAACACTGGACAGTTAAAGTGGAACGTCAAACGCGAGCCGCACGAAAGCCATCGCTAGCTCCACTCATCTTAAAAGCTCCGCCAAAGAACGGCCTCAGCAAACTCCGATGGCTGGCAACGATATCACCGTGCTAACAAAAAGCCGCCACCGCAACACACACCACCACCAGCTCTCTTTTTTCCTTTTCTTTTTTTTCTTTTTTAAGAGGAAACTAGAACACCTCGAATTCAATTCAGCATCCAACATGCATGCGCGTGAGATTTCAAAACGACGTCTTTGAGAAAGGACATGTGTGCCGTAGGCGGTCGTCCAACCAGATAGTCTGAATTTACACCTTGAAAGCACACGACATGGGGGCAACGGGCAACTCGATGGACGCTTCCGACGACACCTCTCACCTCGCCGCGATGCGACCAATCCAACTCGCGTACCGAACGGGCAGGTCTCTCCGCGATGCATGCAGCGTTCGACCGGTCCCAGTCCAAAGCATCAAAGCAGCCAATCCGGCGGCCGAGAGGGGTGGGGCTCGCTCCAACGGGGGGTTGGTGAGTGGATGCGGACGGGAACCTGGGCTGTGTCCATCCACTTCCAGGCACCACATGCTCTCACGTCCGTCTCACTCGCCACTCTACCCGGTGCCGGCCGGACTGCCACGGGTGAACGAAGCCAACTCGTCCTCTGCTTTGGTTACTGACCACCAGAGTTTCCCCGTCGTACTAGTACACGTGAGCGGATCGGATGAGATCGCACATGGAGAAACAGGCAAAAATTGGCCATGCCGCCAACCAATATGGCAGTATTTTATTGCAGATTTGCAGTAATCAGTGCCCGATCTGGACATCTGGTTGGACAAGTCCCAGCAGGCATCTGATTTGCCACCTCCTCTCTCACCTCTGCCCGTAGGAGTGATCCATCTGCATGATGATGGTAAATTGATAAATCCCTCACCAAATGGCGGGGTTTGGTGTAATGGCGTTTCCTTTGTTCGCAGTGCGTGCCACACGGCACAGCACTACGCATGTCCCGACCAATTGCTGCGAAAGTATGGTGCAGGATCACCAATCTCAAAGTCTTGGCACGACATCGAAGCGAGACGATTTAGTATACACCCCGCTAAAGTTTAGCACCTATCATATCGGATATTTGGATGCTAATTAGGAGTATTAAATATAGGTTAATTACAAACTAATTGCACAGATGAAGTCTAATTCGCGAGATGAATCTATTAAGCCTAATTAGTTCATGATTTGACAATATGTTACTACAGTAACCATTTGTTAATGATGAATTAATTAGACTTAATAGATTCGTCTCGCAGATTAGCACAGGGTTCTGCAATTAGTTTTATAATTAACTTATATTTAATCCTCCTAATTAGCATCCGACATTCGATGTGATACTGCTAAATTTTAATACATACTATCCAAACACCACCTCTCGTTATTAATAAGCTCCCGCGTTTTCAGTGCCGTACTGCTACTCCCAACTAACCTCACCGATCAGCATGCGCCAAAATGCCGGCCAGTCATCCCTTGCGGCAGAAAGATACGGTTACGATTGTATAAGCGTGGCAACACGCCAGACTGCATCCACTGACCGAAACCAAACTCCATGTCACATCACCTTTCTAGTTTACGAGTCGAGACTGTTTGGATGCGGGACGCTGAAGTTTAGCACATGTCACATCGAATTTTTGGATGCTAATTAGAAGTATTAAACATAGTCTAATTACAAAACTAATTGCATAGATGGAGTCTAATTCGCGAGACGAATCTATTAAACCGAATTAATCCATATTTTGACAATGTGGTACTACAGTAATCATTGTCTAATAGTGGATTAATTAGGCTTAATAGATTCGTCTCACGAATTAGCTTATATTTAGTCCTCCTAATTAGCATCCGAATATTCGACGTGACACTGCTAAACTTGAGCACCTGGCATCCAAACGCCCCGAAAGCATCAGCTGGGACCTAATGATGATGCACGCTTCATATTACACAGAATAATCAAGCCATACCATAACAAATAATGACGGTGCACACCAAGTCATCCATCCACCACCGCAACACAACCACCAGACACGGGGGAAATTATATGTCCTCCGTATGAGTTAAGCGTGCACAGCTCAATGCTACGTGCAGCAGCTTTTTACCCTGCAAATCGTTCGACATGTTCGGACGACAGCCAAGTTCTGGTAACTTGCAATACCAGAGTGAAACAGAGGTGAGGCATGCCTTACAAATCTACCGTTGTTTTAATATAGAACTAAAATTTTAGTTTCATCTGGTCTCGTTTAGATTCTATAGGATAACACCTTCATCGACATTCACAATCTCTTTGTACTACTGATCCTAAATATCGATGTGTAGCAGCACCAATGCTGCACCTCATACACCCAATTTCAGTTCTACTGCATTTGAATTCTAGAATCCACCGCCACAATCGCCATAGACATGCTAAAGTTTTTTGACAGTGCATCATAGATGAAGATACTGGGAGGGGAAAAAAAATAGAGAGCGCATCATTCATTCAAAACTGAACGGTATTGTCTAAGCGAATGGGCGATCGCCGTTGCAGTCATGGGAGGACCCTCCTCATTGCTATCTCAGTCGAGTGGAACCAATCAAGTTTGACCCCCGCCTTGTGAGCTTCCAAACTCATCTAAGCAGCATTTTCCAATCTGACCCAGAAAAGATTAGGGCCGGTAGTTTACACAGGTGTTGAACCCAATACCTGGCTACCAAACAACCCTAAAGATGAACTGTCTGACATGGAAGGCCAACTGACTCTTCACAGGCACAGCTTAGTAAATTACAAAACTTTTCATTTGGATACTCTGAAAGAGCAAGATGTAAAGCTAGGAAAACAGGTACTCCCTCTGTCCACAAATATAAAGCTTTTATAGGTTTCTCAGAAGTCAAACTTATTAAACTTTAGCTATCAATAACAAGAAATTCATAAAGATTACTCCCTCCATCTATATGTTTATAAGGCATGGTATGAATTGGCACAGTCTTCCAAATAACACTCTGACCATTCATTTATCTTATATTATATTTTTTATGGTTATAAACTTATAATCATTGTAAAGTATATATTTGATTACGAATCCAACTATATAAAATTTAAATTATGAAAATAAAAAAATAGTAGTTAAATTATTGGTCAAAGATTACAAAGTTTGAATCTTGATATGCGTGTGCGCCTTATAAAAAAACGGAGGGAGTACTACTGTAGAAATGATGTTACTAGATTCATCATGAAACCAACTATCATAATATGTAATTGTTTCTATTTGAAATAATTTATTTTTATAGATATTATTGGTCAAAATAGTATATTGAAGACAGCGTCAATATCCTAAAATGCTTATATTTGTGGACGGAGGGAGCAGTCAACAGCTAGTAAACTACACACTAATTTTATGATCAGCTAGAGAATGACCTATGGATAAAAAAAACATACAGTATATACACAATAACAGATAGAAATTACTAGAGACCCAAACCACCCCAACCCAGAAGCAGGATAATGGTTGAAACCTATATTGAAGGTCATGCGTGATCCCAAAAAATTGTGAATTTGAAAATATAGTAGCAATGGAGTGGGTCAGTGTCACGAGCAAACAGCATATCACAAAATCACCACAGAACAATTTAACTTAACATGAATGTCAGTTGAAACAATATTGATCCTGACAGCGGAAGTTGAAATGAAACTTATAGCAGTAAAGAAAAAAGAACATAATATACAAAAGAACCAGTTCAGAGTTCAGACCTACAGTCAGCAGTTCAGCTATAGTATGATAAAAAGATAAAGGAGCAACAAGCAGCAGAAATGATAACGCAATTATTAAGACACAATCATTGCACTCAGAAACAGGATAATGGCTCAAACTTGAGACAGCATTGAGAAAATATGGTAAAACTCAAAGCATTAGAACTTATAAAACACTGTGACAGGTGGCAATATGAAAAGGGAAAAACAGATTGTTATGCCCCCAATACAGGATAAGGGTTGAAACAATGTCGATTTGAATGGACAACGGAATTCAAAACTTAACTTAAGGAACACCGCCACATTTTAACTTATATCAGTAACAGGGAAAATAAAATATATGATAACTGACAGATGCGACTCAGGCATATGCATATGACCTGCAGTGAGCGCCAAGCCTTCCCAGTGAGCAATGAAGAAACAAAGTAGCAATATTGATCATTCCACCATCCCAGATTGAGCGATGCCTGCTACAGCTTCATCCCCTTCATCCTCCTCATCATCGCCAAGGGTAAGGTCCTCAATCAGCTCCTCAATTGGCACTGTAGGGACATCATCACCAACAGTTGATGCCATCTCTGACCTATAGTCCTCATTCTTGTACAGATTTATCGTAAACCTTAACTCTGGGTCCTGCTCCAAATCCTTGAGGAAAGACTCATACTCATCTAGCCTCTTCTCTTCCTCGCCCTTGGCCTTGTTCGCAGCATCTTCCTCCACTGGCAACCTCTTCAGCTTCCATCTCCGTGTGCGTGGCCTCTTCTCATAGCTCTTCTTGACAAGAACCACCTCCGGTAAGCTGTACCGTGTCATAGCCGTGTCCATGTCATCATCATTCAGGTTCGCGCCATAGAGATCATACCCAAGGGCATGATCACCAGGATTCAGCAGATGGCCAAGATGCGTCCTAACTGTAAAGATGGTGTCGTTCTTCCCAAAATCCGACACCCGGGCAACCTGTGCATAAGCCAATTGGTACCGAGACCCATCAATGGAAATTTCCGGCGATTCTTGCTCAATGTCCAGCACAATGTACTCCACGAGCTGCTTGCTAGTCAGAGCTGCTTTAAAGTTGTACACCCTGTACTTTTTCTCCTCCAGGTGGTGAACACGCAGCGTGAGGGGATCAAGAAGAGCAATGGCATTTGTGACCTTAACACAGAGGACGAGCGGGCCAAGACCTCCCATGTCCCGGGAGGCCTTTGGGCTGAGCGCGATGAGGTCCTCGCGGCAGATGGGGCATATCTCGACCGAAAATGTGTACTTGTAGTTGTAGACGCTGCTCTTGGTGTCGTGCGAGACGAGCTGCTTGGCTGTCTGAGTTTGGATAGGAGCGACGGTGGCGAGGAAGTCGACCAGGCGAGCGGCATGGGAGCGCGAGCCGAAGAAGAAGTCGAGGCCGCCGGGAGCGGCGGCGACGCGGATCGCAAGGGAAGCCTGGCCGTGCTTGAGGAGGAGCTGCTCGAGGTAGAGGAAGGTGCGGCGGTGGGGCACGTGCTGGCGGAGCTGGACAACGGCGACCCACTGGTCGGGGTTGGCCTGCGCGCGGGAGCAGGAGTCGCAGAGTCGGTCGTGGACGACGAACTCGACGGGGTGCGTCTGCTCGAGGACGACGCCGTGGAGCACCTCGCGGCGGAGGCGGAGCTTGAGGCGGAGGCGCTTGGAGTGGGGCTCGGAGAAGACGAACTCGGCGCCGGAGAGGGAGACGCGGAGCCGGGCCAGCGGTCGGTTGATGCGGCGCAGCAGGATCTGCATCAGCTCGGGGGATTCCGGGGTCGCGCGCAGCCAGGAGCGCGGCGGCTGGAGGTAGGAGCAGCAGTCGGGGCAGTAGACCACGGCGGCGTGGCGCGGGACGCCCTCGGTGATGTCGATGCGCCCGCGGAGGCAGCGCGCGCACATGTTGGCCGGGTTCGGCTGCATCGCCACGCCGCACATGCAGCAGAGGACCGTGCCCGCGGTCGCCGCCGGGACGAACATCCCGGCGCCCCCCGCCGGCGCGGCTGATCCGGGCATCATCCTGGTCGGATTCTTCGATTGAATCGCAAGGCGGGTTTGAGTGATTGGATGGAGTGGTGGAGAATTTTGCTAGGGTTTTGTAGTTGCGGCTGGGGAGAGGAGGGGAAGGGAAGGGGAGAAAAGGCGGCGGCGGGGAGGCGGCGGCGGTGGTGACGAATGCGATTACGAGTCCACGGCCGCCTGGGCTTCCGGGTTAAGAAGTGCTGCCGACTTGCTGAGGCCTCTGGATGTAATGGGCTTTTGGGCCTTTATAGTTTTCTGGGCTGTGAAATCAAGGAATCGATTGTGAAGTTTCGGTAGAAGGGGGAAAATGTTGCAGTCATCTTGCCAGTTCATCTTCTTTTTTGATAGAATCAACTCGTGTAACACTTCAATTCTGATGCCACCAGATAAAAAAAGGGACAAAATTCGATGCTACCAGGGCTCTCTCATTCAGCAAGTTAATACGTACTGAACATACGTTAAGTATAGCATGGGCTGATTTTCTGTAAAGAACACAAGAAAAAACCATTTTACATAGCTCATATGTAAAGCTGTGAGGAAAGAAAGAAAACTTCCTCAGTACGGGTCTGTTAGCTGTATCTGATTCTCTATGAAAGCTGATTCTCTATGAAAGCTGATTCTCTAAGAGAGGTAATAATATGGCTAAAAATGATTCTCTTTGATTCTCTAGCATAAACTTCTCTGAGAGAGGTAATTATGTGGCTAAAAGTGATTTTCTTTGATTCTCTCGCATAAACTCTTAGGATCAGGATGGAGAATCACTTCACAAAATTAGTCATTCCAGAGAATCACTTCATATAATCAGCAGAGATTCACTCTTCTCTAGAAACTCCTCTCTAGAAAAGTGTTCAGCAGAGCTCCCTACAACTGCATACAAGATCACTATGTCACATCAATCCTATGCAATCTTTAAATTACAGGTTCTGTCAGAGGAAAAATGAACTCATGACGCTACATTGCAGTGTCTTTGCATTGCAGGTTCCGCCAGACATCGGAAAAACAACAATGAATTCATGACGCTACATTGCTGTCAGTAACAATTCATTCACTAGCAATTTCCGGAGCCGGCGACAAGACAGTTGGTAATCACTTGAACAGATAATTGAACCATGACAAAGTATCTTCTAAATTGAAAACCAGGGCAATGTTCTTGCTGAAGAGCAAGAATTCTTTGTTAAGCCAGGCCTTATGGGCATTGTTCTCTCATCAAGTCACAAGCTAGGGTCTTGAATAAGCATCGGAAGAATGCAGAGCAGGCTTTCAATTCTGAGCTTGAAAGTCTCCTTCAATTTTGTTCCCTCTTTCATAATGCACATTTCTATTTACATCACATTACGGCACCTTTATATAGCACCCTGTCCACAAAATGAAATCAGGTGAATTTATAGATTCAATACCTCAAAAGAGAGCAGCTAAAACAGTACAAGCAGAGGATATGATGTAAGCTTTATACCTTCTAATATTCTCAGCAAAGGTCATGAATCAACATGCTTCTCCAGGAAAGCATTAGCCATGTTGCTGAAGCTGGTGTTAATAGCTCCAACTGCAGCATACTCTCTTATAATCCTAACTACATCAGGTTTCAGGATCTCTTTCTTAGTGGACGGGTTGCACAGATAATACAAAGCCCCAAGTGCATAAGTCACCTGTATGTAACCATAAGAGGAGAATTGCAGACATCAGCAAAACGTACTGTGAAAAGCACAGAATCATCAGAAATAAAGCCAGCCCAAAAAACAAAACGTCATTTTGTTAGCTTCAGATCTACTTACAGTATTTCGCACCGGGCTTGATAAGCATTGTATAACCAATGGGATTCCACCGCACTGAACAATGACTGAAGCATTTGCAGGATCTGCATGTACATGGATGGAAACACAAAATGTAAGTGCTTACTTAATTCCCATTAAATAAGAAATAGAGTCCAAGGTATTGTGTTGCTCACCAACACATGAGTTACATATTCCACCAATGCCAAACTCGACAAGCCTTTCATTTGGCTCTGTAATGCAGTCCAAGAACAACTCAAGAACATTCAGCTGAGAAAATAAAAACAGAGTTATTAAACGGTAAAGCTAACTGAAGATTGTCATTAAAGAAAATTTGCTGCAAGTGTTTCAAAAGAAAGGTTTAGGATAATCAACAACCTGACGCATAAAGGCATAGTTAAAAGGGTCATACGCAAAATTTGCCAAGTTTGCAGCTATCTTCTCTTTAGACTCTGAAACAAGACGGATGAACTAAGTGAGAGTACAATTTATAAAAGCATGTAATTTATAAAGTGCAATAAAAAGAACACATCACTCCATAAGCTTCTCCTTTACAAATTGACCCATGTCTAGTTGTTCTTTGTTGTGTTAATTGGAACCTCTGTTTCAGTTGTATCTGCTTTTCCTTCAAATAAATTTCTCACCAAATCTTTTGCACCCTTTTCAAAAAAAATTGACCCATATTTATCAAAAGTCTGAATATTTATGTGTAGGGTCTATCGGAAGTCTAAATATAGTATCCAGAAAGTATATGTATAGCCTACGCAAGGACCAGATTTTCTCCCTGTTGTTTTGATTAGGGTGTTTGGATACGAGGTGCTAAACTTTAGCATGGTAGTAAGTAAGGATCGAAAAGGAAATGTCCGACACAGTGGAAAATGAATAAAAGCATATCGTTCGATGTTTTGGTTCTATTCCCTTTGACGATTGAAAAGTCAGTCTAAAAAGAATCCTGGGCACTAGAGGATAACTTCTTACTAAACGACTTAGTCTCAAGCTGGATCATCAAGAATTTCTTAACCTTGGATTGGTTGAGAGCTTAGTGGGAGGGCGCTAAGCTGGGAAAAGAAGATATAGTCAGTTGTAACTTATTCTGGTAACATTTCTGGGAAATCCAGAGAGAGCTATTCTAGATAGAGGGCTCCGGGGCACGAGTTGTAAAGAACTAGTTCTGGTAGTTCAGCTCACCCGAGGCAACTAAACTAAATAGGTCTAGCTGGGGTCTCTATCTTCAGGTTCAGGACGCATAGACGGAGCGAGTCTGCTTCGGTAGCGTGAGATGGCATAAGGAGATTGAGTCTCACTCTTTTTTTTCAAAAATAGACCACGAACCCCTGTCCCTGCCAAGTAGAAAGCTAGTAAGCAAGTACTGAACTTCAATCCAGCATTCCCACTTTCGCTAATTGCATTCATCAACAGGATGCTTCTTTAGCTTCATGGGTTAGAAAATGGGAAGTTATCCACCTATCGATGGTTAGAACCAGCTGAAGCCGATTGAAGCGTTCTTGATACATTATTGCACATCTCAAGCACAATAACTTATCTAATTACAACGTATTAACCGCTAATGCACCTTTCCTATTTTTGCATTTCATTCTCTATTTGGCCCGCCTCATGAAAAATGCAGGGTCACATCGGATGTTCGGATGCTAATTAGAAGGACTAAACATGAGTTAATTACAAAACTAATTGCATAGATGGAGTCTAATTTGCGAGACGAATCTATTAAGGCTAATTAATCCATCATTAGCAAATAGTTACTGTACCACCACATTGTCAAATCATGGACTAATTAGGCTTAATAGATTCGTCTCGTGAATTAGACTCTATCTGTGCAATTAGTTTTGTAATTAGACTATGTTTAATACTCCTAATTAGTATCCAAACATCCGATGTGACAGGTGCTAAAGTTTAGTACGGTGTTCCCAAACACCCCCTAAATCTTTGTGCTGCATATTTTCATTTTACCCTCTAGATCTTTACAAATGTTGCATATCTTCCTTAGGCCCTCTAGATCTTCAATGCAGGTGCAATATGCTATTCTAACTCTCTAACATATTCAAAATTAAAATGTAATTCATTAGTAGATACTTCTCCATGAACCAATCCATGTAGTGGATTCCATTCCAACGAAACAATCAAACAGTAGCAACAAAGCATCAAATTTTACACGATGGTGTTTAGGCTATAGTAAAAACAAGTTAAGGTTCTGATCAAGCAAATTACCAGTACAATTCAGACTAAAACCAGTTACTCTCAAGACTGCTCCCTATACTGACACTCAAGCTGCTAGAGAATTACACGGAAAATGAGCTGCACGGCAGCGTGTGAAAGAAAAGAACTAAGTAAAAACCAGCCACAAACCTTCATCCGTGGCGTTCTGGAACTGGGTCACAAGATCCTGGACACGCGCAATCAAACGGAACGGATTAATAAACGCGAGACGGATTTGCAGGATGGATTCCAGCAAGAGGACTCGCCAGCCCCGATTCCTGGGGAATAAAAGAAGGGAGGGGGGACGGGACCGACCTGAAGGTACTGGTTTCGCGGGGTGCCAGAGCGGCCGGTGCGCTCAACCTGGCGCTGCGCGTTCGTGAACATAGATCCCCTCCAGCCAGAACCCGGCGATTGCCCCCTCGAGGCCGCGGCGGCTTCCTTCTCCTGGGTTGCCGGCGAACCACGAGGTAACGAGGAGACCGGCGGCGCAGTCGAAGAACTCGTCGGACTCTTTTGTGTGGGCCTCACTTTGGTACGTCTGGGCTTTCTCACCTATTCTCTTTATGGGCCTCAGTGTCATGGGCCTCAATTGAACAGCATGTATGCACCACAGCACAAGTTACAATCTTGGTCCTCTCATCCATCTACAATACAAGAATGAAAGAAACACGTGTTCTTAGATACCATTGAACCAGGATGTCCTGCTCAGTGCAATTTTATTGAAATAAGATGTTCTGTAATAGATATAGCTGTTGGATTGTTTGTTCAATTCAACTCCCACAAGACTATCAACCAGGAGCATCCAAAGCCAAATAGTAAATATCAACCAAGTCAAGCATCTTCCACAAGACTATCTAGAACTATGGTCCAATAAGATGAGTTCGAATTTCTACACTATAGACATGGTAGGGTTTCCTTACCTTGGAGAGCAGGGGAGGCAGCGGACGGGAGGGGCGGCGACGGGCGTCGGGCGAGATCCAGCCGGAAGAGATGGGTGACCGGGTGAGGGGAGGCGGGCGGATGGGAGTGGAGGCGGCGGAGAGCAGGGAAGGCAGACGGGAGGGGTAGCGACGGGCGTCGAGCGAGGTCCAGCCGGAAGAGATGGATGAATGTGAGGGGGGGCGGCGGATGGGAGTGGAGGCGGGCGGAGGGTAGGGGAGGCGGCGGATGGCAGGGACGGCGGCGGATGCGCCTGGCGGCGGGGGCGGAGTGACGGGGGTGGGAGGGGAGAGGATACGGCGCGAGCGGTGAGCACGCGCGTAACGCACGGGGTCTACTCGGCGTGGTCCGTTGGTTTTGGAGAAACTCAGTGAACCCGCATCTCGCTCGACTCGTAGGTCGAACCCAACCCACGTACCTTTTGAACCAACACACATCGATCCGGTAACAAACACATGCTCAGTCAAACACATGCTCAGTGACTCTCGGGGCTCCGCAAGCGGAAATCCTATCCATCTTTGGAAGATTTTTTCCATCTTACCTTCCGATGTTTGTTGGTGCAGATTCCCTCCGCTGTCCAATCTCCCAACTCAGATGCATAGACTTTTTTCTTTTTCGTTCGTTTGATTTTCCCGTTCCGTTCCGATCTGAACCTCACCTTCCTTCACTCGGGGCTTCGAAGAGGCAACGACGCGGTTCGCTGCTGCCGGCTCGCTCCCCACGCCGCCTCCCTACCCCTCGCCAAGTCCTTCAATCCCCACATCACGATCCCCTACGGCCTGCTTGTCCTTGGTGGCGGCATCGCCGGCTACCTCAAGCAGGGGAGCACCGCCTCGCTAGCCGCAGGGGTCGGATTCGGCGGAGCGCTCCTCCTCGCCGGCGCGCTCAGTGCCTGGGCCTTCATGCGCGGCGGGGGTGGCGCCGGCGCCGTCTTCGCTACTGTCCTCCAGATCGGTCCGTTTCTTGTTGTTGCCGCTCTTCTCCCTCCCCTTCCCCTCCTGTCTCGCTTGCTTGACCTCTCCGCCATGGCGTACTCAGTACTACTCATGAATCATTATTGTTTGGTTGATTGGTGGAGCAAACAAAGCAAACAGTTTCGAAAATCCTGACTTACGCATAGATTGTAGTAATTTGTACTGTGTAAGGAAATCCACTGTGACAGTGACATTAGGTTTGAAGCTGAATGCAGAAGGATTTGTACTCTGTGTGAGGAAATCGGCTGTTGGCTGTTGCAGTGACATTATATTTGACGTTGAATGCATATGATGGGATGTTCACAATGCATTTCTCCCCCGAATATACCAGTTTTCCAGCTCCTAAACTAATTGACTGTGTAGAGACAGGTAGCTTTAGAGTTCAAAATGCTAATATCTGAATGCAAGCATGCTATTATCATCCCTATTTCCAGTGAATTAAAAACTCTTGCGGAGTTGATTACCACTCCGGTAATGTGTTATGCTAGTTCCATATTGCTGCTTCGCTAGTGTATGCTCTACCTTATTGCACGTGTTTTACATGGATTTGTATGATATGTTATGTCTGTTTCCATGTTTTGATCAGTAACATTGATCGTAGCGGCTGGTCTTTTGTGATTTTCTATTTAGAATGTATCAAGCTTCTCTGCTGTCTGAGACTTAGTATGCATCAGATAGTATCTTCTAACCTTGTTCTTGTTTGTGCTGTGGTATTGACTGTTGTCATGGGAATAAGATATTTCAAAACAAGAAAGATAATGCCTGGTGGAATTATTGCTGCTATTAGGTTTGTTTGAATTTCTCTCTCATATGGGCATATGTTTATTGCTGCTATTATATGTATTCTAATTTCCACATTGTACATGATTTGGGCCTACATGTTATGTCAATAAGTAAATTTGGTTTCTCTATATGGTGCATAAAAATATTTGGTTCGTTGAAGCTAAACTTATGTAACCCATTACATAATAAGGCTTAGCCTCAGTGAAAAAAATATGGCTTCAGTTCTGCAGTTTAGCGCTAGTGTTTATTTGAGTGCACTGCAACTTGGTGGTTCACATAAATCTAAAGAAACAATGGAGCCAAGCAGTTTCACAGCTTAAGGAAAGCATTGCTACAATCAAATCATGTGGAAAAACATGGAAAGGGACAGAGGAAGCGAATTTTCTTCCAAGGTTGAATGGTTCTGCACATAATGCTCTGCAGTTGCTCAAATCACTGCAGTTTCGGCTTGATCTTCTAGCATAGTAGCTTCCCACTTTTGAAGAAGTGCAGTCTGGCCAAGCAACCTTAGAGTCATGAGATGAACAATACAAGAAGTAAGATAGTCTTGGAATCTTCCATGTTGCTTTTTTCATATTGACCATCATTTCTTAATGTACAACAACATTCTCATATTTTTATACTATAATCAACAATTTTTTAAACAAAGATCAACATATTTTTACGTAAACCAGCATTTCCACTCAACTTGTTTTGGACTCATCATCAACATTTCTTGATAATTGTCAACATTTTTTACATACCCAAACCTTTTTTAACTTATTTCTGGTACACTCATCAACATTTTTCTTGATATTCCACTAACATTTTTTCACGTATACAACCTTTTGTTCCCTTTAACTTATTCTACACTCATATCAACATTTCTTGATATTTGCCAACAATATTTTCTACATAAATCAACATTTATTGATGTTTCTACAACATTTCTATACAGTAACCAACATTTTCTTGAGAATGAGTCAACAATTTTTAACACGCACCAATTTTTGTTCTTTAATGTAATTTGAAAATTCACCAGCATTTTCTTGACATTGACCAATATCTTTTTCACATACATAACTTTTTTTCTTTAACTTGTACTGCTTTACTCACCAACATATTTTAATATTGACTAACAATTCTTTGACACTCATCAACATTTTGTTTTCCTTTTTTCTATTTTTTACTGCTATTTTCATATTACTTAAGACACAATCTAGTAATTGTGTTCAGATATTATTTTCAGGAGCTATTAAGCAACAATTTCCTTTTCCATAATGATCTCAAAGCCACATTTGCACAAAATATTCTTGGAGTTAAGCTTGAGAATGCTGATCATATAAGAGATACCCTTTTCTTTAATGTGCACTTATTTACCTCAAATATTTGCCTTTGCTACTCACATTAATTCTTCCCTGAAATATTAGTGCGCTGGTCAGTTCCTGCCTGTAGGTACTTTGTTCATCTTTGCTATGCACAGAAGTCGATGTTTTGGTTCAACATTTTGTAGTGGTTCAATGTAACATTCTATACATCAGTTTAATCATTTCCAATTATAAGTTTAATATATTTCAACAATTCCACTCTTTGGTCCCAACATTTTATACTTCCAGTTTCAACATTTCCAATGATATGGTTCAACATTTAGTATTTCAATGCAACATTTTAAAATTCAGTTTAAATAGTTCAGAAACCAACATTTGATACTCAACTTCTACATTTCCATTATATTCTCTAACATTTTATATTTCCAGTTTCAACAATTCCGAAATGGTATTGAATATTTGCCTTTTGTTGCTCATATTAATTATTCCCTGGAATATTAATTTTTCCTATTTCCAATTACTCTTTTCATCAATGTTATGCACAAAAGCTATTAGTTTGTTTATTTACAAGACCGATCAGAAATTGTTCCATGTCTAGGTATCTGGAAGTACGAGCTATTGTTTAACTCAATATCTCAGTCACCTATTCTTGTTTAGAATGAGCCTCATTGCCAATTGTTAATTTAATCATTGCATAAAACTTTGTTTAGTTTTGCTATGATGCCTAATTTCAACAGTTTTTAACACACTCAAAATTTTTCTTCATATCATGTGTTGCACAATATTTATTTAAGTTGCCCAACATCATTTTAAATACACCAACATTTCTTGATATCGATCAACATTTGTTTAACATGCATCAACATTTTTTCTATATTATTCAAATAATTTTTATACTCTAACCAATATTTTTCTTGAGAATGACCAACATTTCTTTTCATACACAAACATTTTCTTTAACTTATTTCTTGACACACACCAACACTTCTAGATATTGACCAACATTCTTTTTACATAAATCAACATTTTAAATGTTTGCAGAATATTTTTTCACACTCTCCAACAATTTATTTGACATACACCAATATTTTTCTTGATACACCAACATTTCTTCAAACAATTCAACATTTATTGATGGCAGCCAACATTTTTTGAGCATGTACCAATATATTCTTAAAGCTGTTTTTAAACTCTTACAAACATTTTAGAATATGTTCAATTTATTTTTGAACACATCTCCAATATTTTCTTTATATTTCTCAACATCTCTTTCCTAAATCAACATTTATTGATGATTGACCAAGATTTTCCACAATCTCCCACATTTTCTTGACCATCATCAACAATTTTTTCATACACAGTTTTTTCTTGAACTTATTTTTTAAATATTATCCAACATTTTATTAACATACACTAACATTTTTCTTTAACTTGTTCTGAACACACAACACCATGTATTGATATTGACCAATAATTTATCTGACATTCACCAATATTTTGCTTGATGGACCAACATTTCCTTTCTATAATTCAACATTTTTTAGCATATACCAATGTATTCTTAAATTGTTTGCCCAACATTTTTTTTACATACTCCAACGTTTTCCCAATAATAGCCAACTTTTTTTTTTGACATGCACCTAACATTAATCGGAACCTTACTTTGCAGGCTAGGGTAGTGTGATCGTGATGCACTAGTCATTTTCGAAACAGAAGTGTTGTTGTCAAGATTAGCGGATCAAGACTACAGCTAGTAAATTTCTTTTATACACGTAAGGCTTCGGATGGTGGCGTGGGAAGACACGGGATTAGACTGGTTCGGGCAAGGAAAGCCCTACGTCCAGTATCAGGAGCTGCTCGTGTTGCCCACGCGGGGTCTGTAGTAGGGCTTACAGGCAGGCGAGAGAGGGAGCCGGTCCCAAGTCTCTTAGGTGTGCACTGATGCTCTCGTGGAGAGTGTATGTGAGTTCTGTTGGCTTGAGAGTCCCCTGTCTCAGAGCCCCCCGGTTCTCCTTTTATAGCGCAAGGAGAGTCAAGGTTACAGATGAGTCAGGTGTGAGGAGAAGTAAAAGAGATAAGCTAAGTCAAGTAAAAATACAAGGAGGAGGACCAAGTCCCTGGGTCGCCGCCTCCTGCTCCGGCCTTCGGCTCCTATCAGCGCATCCACTGGAGGAGGGCGGCTGCCTTCGGATCCTGTCGACGATCTCCCTGGCGACCATTGCCACCAAGCATGATGATGGTGTCCAATCGTGGTGACTGTGCACGTCGAGGAAGACGGCTGACCCACGGTCCCTGTCGCTAGATACGCGGGGTGCGAGAACGGGCGGAACTCCCTCCTGTGCCGGGCGGCGTAGGCCATGAGTGCCTCTTGACGAATCAGGGGGAGCCACGGCGACTGTAGCCTGTGGCTACAGTGTTCCGCCCAGGTACTTGTGGCGGCCACGTCGAGGGGCGCGGGCGCCTTTCTGCGCATCAGAGTCGCGGTGCATTTATGGCAAGATCGGTGAGGGGCCCACGAGATCCGCGCCCTTGTCTGCAAGTCTGCACCCGAGGCAGATTCTTGTCTTGTAGGCTAGGATGAGTCCGACCCCCTACGCCCGGGGTCGGGCGAGGTGGAACCTTGCGGCGAGGGGTCAGGCGCATCCGACCCTGGGACCGTGGGTCGGGCGAGGCGGAACCTTGCGGCGAGGGGTCGGGCGCATCCGACCTTGGGACCGTGGGTCGGGCGAGGCGGAGTTTTGCAATTGAGGGGTCGGGAGTGTCCGACCCCGGAGCCCTGGGTCGGGCGAGATGGAGCGGGATGTTCCCTGCCCATGCTGGGCTGGCGGCAATTTCCAGTATCGCAGCTGGGCCTGGGCCTTCATGATTGTTGTCTTAGGTGTCATTGGGAGGTCATTCATATTCCCCCCCAACAGTAGCCCCCGAGCCTGTGGTGGAGCGTGAATGCTCCTCCAGAGGCTGATTTCGTCGTTCGTTGGGGATCTCTGCTCGTCCTGCAAGCTGCAGTTAATCAGGGATAGGGAGTGTTGTTTGCTCGGTTTGGCCGGGGAGATTGATCAGGCGAGGTATCCTGCGGGCGACTTGGCGTGTGAGGATTTCTTGTTGTTCCATAGGGCACCTTCCGTCTGGAGACCTCAAGTCGTGACCGTTCGTGTGGTCATTGGTTGCGATGCTAGCCCCTGAGCCCCCGCGCATTGCAAGAGACCGGTCGGGAGGCTAGATTGACTTTCGAACCTTACCCCTCAAGCGTCCGTTCGCTGAGACGGAGGGGGTGAGCCGTGCCACGCTATCCTCGCCGGACGAATCGTGGTGCTCGTTGAGCTGCAGACGGGTCGATTCGAGTGGGGTCCCGGTCCCCGTTCGGAGGGGTCTGGCTCGGGCCAAGCTGGTGGCGTACCCCAGATTCTGGTCGGCCAGTTCATATAGTTCCCGAGTCCGTTCGATCGGATCCGGGGGCTCGTTGCCTTTCTTCGGGGAAAAAACATGAACTTTCGTGCCGGTCCGAACTCGAATGTGAGGTTGGGACGCCCTAGGCTGTCGCTTGCCTGGGTGATGGTCGCTAGCGGACCCATCCCTTCTCATCCCTCGCTCGGGGGTATCCTAGGGCGGCTGTCGAACCCGTAGTGGGCCAGCCTTCGAACCCCTGGACCGTAACCGGCCGTAGGGGCGTTTTCAGCCCCGTATCCCTTTTTTACCTTTCGGTGGGCCTTGGGCCGGATGTGGAGGAGGTTGTGCGTGTACGTTCTCCGGGGGGCGAAGTTGCGGAAGATGCTGGCCCGTGAAACGAGGAAGGAGGGGATGTTTCCTGCAGCGGGTCGTGCGCACAACTTCCAAAAAAGACGGGCGTGACGGGGCATACCTGGCGCTGCATTTACTGCGATGGGGTCGCCTGTTCTGCTTCCCACGCACCTCCCTATAAGACGGGGAGTCCGCCTCGCCAGTTCCGCCCGCAACTGCCCCAAAGTCCTTTCGCCTTCTCGCACGCCCTTCACCTTCTTGCACGCCGTTTGCCTTTCTCCACCTAGCGCATCAGTTTCCCTCGCCCTCCGCCGTCGAGCTTTTCACCCCCTAGCGATGGAGTCCTGGTCGCGCTCGAACTTAGGGTCCTCACGCGCCGACGGCCTCATGAGGAAGGGCATCCTCTACGAAAGGACCGAGAGGGACGAATGGCGGTGGCTACATCATCTCCTTCGCGCACTTCCACGAGAGGGGGTTCACGTCCCCGCCAAGCCACTTCTTCCGCGGGCTGGTGCATTACTACGAGCTCGAGCTGCAGCACCTCAATCCTAATGGGATCTAGCACATCACAGCGTTCGTCGCGCTGTGCGAGGGGTTCTTGGGCATCGAGTGCAACTTGTCACTCTGGAAGTACTTCTTCATGGTTAGCATGTACTAGAGGACCGAGAGGAAGGGGAGCCAGCAGCGGACGACCCCGGTGTCGATCGGGTGCGCCACCATCCATCTCCGCCAGAACCGCGCCAAGGAATATATGGCGATGAAGACCGCGGCGTCCCACAAGGGGTGGCATCAGCAGTGGTTCTATGTGAAGAACTACTCCAACCCCCCCTTGCCGGTGTCCACCAGCCACGTCATCGAAGCGGCGCCGGAGCTGTGGTCGTATGGTCCGGTGGAGAAGGAGAAGAAGCGGATCGCTGGTTTGCTTTAGGCCATCGAGCACCTGAAGGAAAAGGGGCTGACCGGGGCCGGAGTTATCGGGGCGTACCATGCGCGGAGGGTGGTGCCGCTGATGCTCTGGGTCCGCTTGCTCGCTGAGATGGCTCCCGGCACGCCGACCGAGGGCACCGTCCTTGCGACGGGTGTGCTTGCCGCCACCGAGATCCGGCAGCGAGTCTGGGAGGCACTGGATGATAAGGACGCCGATTACCTGGTGCCCGGTCACCCTCCAATGCGCCTGGACACGAATTTCGTCAAGCTGGTGAGGACTTCGTGCTCTCGTTCTTTTCTCCTGCATTTCTTGGTTCGTTGCTCTGACGCGAAATTTTCGTGTCTGTAGGGCCACATGGCCAACGTCATGGACTCGCGCCTGCCGGTGCCAGAGGACGCTGAGCGGCGGCAGCAGAACCGCTTCCTTGGCCGAGAGGCAGAAGAGGCGCAAGGAGAAGGAAATGGCGAGGAAGAAAAGGAAGGATGCCAAGGAGTTACGATGGCGACGGTGGGACCTGGTCGTGTCGGACGACGATGACGACGATGAGGAGGAGGAAGACGAGGAGGAAGAAGAGGAGGAGGAGTTCGTTTTGGCCCCCCCGGCCGGGCGCGCTCATCATCCGGGAGTAGCGCCCGCAAAGGGCCGCGGGGGACAAGCCGAGCGGACCGCCCGCCCAGGACTCGACCCCGCAAAGCTCTTGGGCCGCGCCCTAGGGGTCGGCGCGGGGCGCACCTCGGGAGTTGACGGAGCCGACCCCTGATCCTCTGCTTGCGCCCCAAGAGCAGAGGAGCAGCGGCAAGCGGCCGCTGCTAGATGCTCCGGGGTCGGCGTCGGGTTCGGAGGCAAAACGCGCCCGCCGTCCTCGCGCTGAGGGAGTGTAAGTGGAAATTCCTTGCGCATCTCTTTCCTTCCCAAGCCGTTTTTGATGATGTTGCTGTTGCTTCACAGCGCCGCCCCTCGGGACTTCGTCCCGCCGCTGGCGCCGAAGAAGGCGCTGAGGGTGTCGTCCATGTCCGCGGGGCAAGCCGCGACCCCACCGGCAGCTAGCGGCGGTGTCGTCGGGGAGGCCATGGAGCCCACCACGGAGACGGCCACCTCGACGACAACTGGAGGAAGGGTGCCACAGCCGGGCACGGGGCAGGGTCCATCTTCTGCCTCCGCGGCCGACCTTGCGGGACAAGGTGTATCCCCTGGGGTCCCTCCACCCGGCGAGGTGATAGACCTCGACGACGAGGCGGAGGAAGAGCCTGCGGCTCCGGCGGCGGCGGCGGAGATGGGAACGGTTGCCCCAGTGACCGCGACGGAGACGGCGTCCACCTCCGTGGCTGCGACGGGGGTAGCGGTGGTGGCGAAGATAGGGACATCTACCCCAGCGACTGTGACGGAGACGGCGGCAGCGGCGGCGAGGACGCCTGCCCCAGCGGCCGCGACGGAGACGCTGACGGTGGCGGGGGCGGGAACGCCTGCGCCGGAGATCGTGACGGAGGTAGGGATGCCTTCCCTGGCGGCTGTGACAGAGGCCGCGATGGCGGCAGGGACGGGAAAGCCCGCTCCGGCAGCCACGACGGGGACGGTGGCGGACGTGCGGGGGCCGTCGTCGAGGCTGGCAACGTCAGAGGCGATGGCCCCTGCCCCGGCGGCGGCGTCGGGGGCAGCCAGAGCGGCTCCCACCCTTATCCTGGTCAATCCCGTTCCCAGGGCGTGGGGTGGGCCTACCCTGCGCTGGAGGTTACGCAATGACCCGCAGAGACCCCTCTTCGTGCTGGACGATGCCGAGGAGTGGGGCAAGTGGTAGGTGGTGCAGGGCGGGCTTGCGAATGTCCGCGCTGCCCTGTCTTCCGCGATGGGGAAGCTGGACGACGTCGTTGTCCCTGGTGGCCAGGTATGGTGTTCTCCTCGGTGGTTGTTTTCCTCTTATCTCTCCGTTGCTGAGCATAAAATATTTTGTAGGCCCTCCAGGAATGCAGCCGGGGGAAGTCCGACTTCCTTCGGCTTGAGCAGGGGCTCTGGGAATGGTTCTCTACGGAGAGGAAGCGGACTGGGAAGCTGACTGCGCAGGTCGCCGCTGCTCAGCAAGTCATCGACGACCTGCGCAGGCGTGAGCAGGCGGCGCGGGAGGACGTGCGGCGGGCGGAGGACAAGTTCCAGGCCGTCATCGAGAAGGCTCGCCTTGATCTTGAGGAGTTCCAGGCTGCTGCTGAGAAAGCCCACCTTGATGCCGAGGAGCTCGCACGGCTGAAGGGGGACTATGAGGCCCTTCAGAAAACCGTCGAGCGTATCCGACGTGAGCGGCAGAAGGCTTTGCAAGATCGGGACTTCGAGGCAACTTGGAAGGTCGAGGCTGAGAAGGTAGCGGCCGAGGTCAGGGCGAAGGTCAGTCAGCACCACATGCAAGTGTAGGGGCTTTAGAACACCGTGGCCTAGGGGCTCGACCGGGAGCGTGAGCTGAAGGCTCGGTCCGAGGGTAAGGCTCTTCTCGTTCTTTTGTTTTTTGCTACTTTGGGATGGTTTCTGACTTGGACTTCTGTGGACGGACCTCACAGATGAACTCGCCCAGCTGAGGGAGGTTCTCGACGCGGAGCGCGCCGAGCACGATAACCTGCGGGACGCGGTCCGCGTTGTCTGCGACAGCCTCGGTGTGGTCCAGGGGGAGGGGACGAGTTCGTTGGCAGCTCGTGTCCTTGGGGCGTACCGGCGGGCCCATGAGATCTCTCGGGAGGCGCTTCACGTCGGCGTGAGGCGGGCCTTCGGCGTCTTCGGCTTCGACTACTCCGGAATCAACTTCGCCGGGATGAGCGGGGTACGCCTCCGGCTACACTGAGGCTGAGCTGTTCGAGATCGACGCGTCGTAGCTCAACCCAGCGGAGGCCTTAGCGAAGCTTCTGGAGGATGAGGCCATCCTGCCGGAGGACCTGGGGACGAGTTAGCTGTATCGGGCTTAGATGTCCCAAAATATGTAAATATGTTAGTCAACTTTGAACTTGCTTTTGTTATGACACCAGAGGCCTTTTCTATAGCTTGTTGAAAAAAGTTTTCGATCCTCTTTCTTGTTTTTTGGGTTTTGAAAGTTTAGAGCGCGGGTCGGGCGCGTCAATAAGCGCTGATGGGCGAAGGCACCGTAGCCACTGGGGCGTAGGTTTTTTCGTAGTCCGATCAGTCTTGCCTGAATGCCATTCGTGCACTCTCTCCTTTTCACGCCCAAATGTTTAGGAATAGGGTCGGTTCGGAAAGAAATGGCGTTTTGACAAGATGTCAAGTGACTTGGGCCGGAGCCCCTGATAGCCCCTGAGGGATATGCGGCCCTGGGGCAGAGCCAGGGTCGATACGAAACTTGAACGAGATCGACTCAATATTCCCTTTTCCGTTGAATAAACAAGTTACAGAAGTATTTACGTACAGAACTTGGAAACAAAAACTAAGGGTAGAAGCATCTTAGCTGCTCTATGTTCCAAGCATTGTTGAAGATCTGTCCGTCAGGGGTTGCCAGCTTGTACGTGCCTGGCCGCAGTACTTGCGCGATGATGAAGGGGCCTTCCCATGGAGTGGTCAGCTTGTGCCGGTCTCTGTTGTCCTGGACGAGGTGAAGCACCAGGTCGCTGACGTTGAAGGCTTGGCCTCGTACCTTACGGCTGTGGTATTGTCGTAAGGCTTGCTGGTACTTGGCCGAGTGTAGTAGGGCCACATCGCGCGCTTCGTCAAGCTGGTCTTGCGCGTCTTCGAGCGATGCTTGGTTCCCTTGTTCATCATACGCCTTGACTCTCGGCGACCTATACTCCAAGTCTGTGGGGAGGATTGCCTCGGACCCGTAGACCATGAAGAACGGGGTGAAGCTGGTCGCCCTACTGGGGGTCGTCCTCAGAGTCCATAGGACCGGGGGAGCTCCGCGATCCACCGGCCGCCGAACTTTTTGAGGCGGTCAAAGATCCGTGGCTTGAGACCCTGGAGTATCATGCCGTTGGCCCATTCAACCTGCCCATTCGTGCGGGGATGTGCCACGGCCAACCAGTCCACTCGGATGTGGTGGTCATCACAGAACTGGAGGAACTTCTTCCCGGTGAACTGCGTGCTGTTGTTCGTGATGATGGAGTTGGGGACTCCGAAGCGATGGATGATGTCGGTGAAGAACTGTACTGCCTGCTCGGATTTGATCTGCGTGACGTGTCGCGCCTCGATCCACTTTGAGAACTTGTCGACGACGACAAGCAAGTGGGTGAAGCCCCCGGGCGCCTTCTTGAAAGGTCCGACGAGGTCTAGTCCCCAGACCGCGAACGACCATGTGATGGGGATGGTCTAGAGTGCCTGCGCGGGCAGATGGGTTTGGCGCGCAAAGAATTGGCACCCCTCACAGGTGCGCACCACGTGGGTGGCGTCGGCTACTGCCATCGGCCAGTAGAAGCCCTGTCGGAAGGCGTTCTCGACGAGGGTTCTTGGCGCGGCGTGGTGGCCGCAGCCCCAGCGTGGATATCCTGTATCAATGCCTTTCCCTGCTCGATCGGGATGCAGCGCTGGAGGATGCCGGTGTGGCTCCGTTTGTAGAGCTCCTGGTCGATGATGACGAAGGATTTGGCGCGACGTGCAATCTTGCGTGGCTCCGTCTTGTTCGCCGAGAGCGTCTCGCGAATGAGGTAGTCGAGGTATGGGGCTCTCTAGTCGGGCCCCTCTGCTAGGTTCACCTCAATCTCCATGACTTCGGGGTCGGAGGGGTCGGCCTCTGTGTCCGAGGCAGTTGGAGAGTCGCCGACCCTTCCGGGGTCGGCGCCTGAGTCCGGGACAGGTGGCGCGTTTCCGACCTCTCCCGGGTCGGCGCCCGAGTTTGGGGTAGGTGGCGCGTCGCCGATCCTTCCCGGCTCTTTGTAGCGGATGGAGGGCTCGTACTAGTCGCTGACGAAGACGCCGTCGGGGATAGGCTTTCGGCCGGATGCCGCCTTCGCCAGTTCGTCAGCTGCCTTGTTGAAACGCCTTGCGACGTGGTTGAGTTCCAGTCCGTCGAACTTGTCCTCGAGTTTGTGGACCTTGTCGCAGTATGCCGCCATCTTGGGGTCGTGGCAGCTCCACTCATTCATGACTTGTTCGACGACTAGCTGAGAGTCGCCTCGGATGTTCAGCCATCGGATGCCCAGCTCGATGGCGATGCGAAGCCCGTTGAGGAGGGCCTCATACTCAATGACATTGTTAGATGCAAGAAAATGGAGACGGATCATGTACCTCATGCGCACGCCAAGAGGAGAGATGAAGACCAGACCCGCTCCGGCGCGGGCCTTCATCAACGACCAGTCAAAGTACATTGTCCAGTACTCCTGCTTCTCCGGCGCGGATGGCGTCTGGATCTCCGTCCACTCTGCGACAAAGTCGGCAAGTACTTGGGACTTGATGGCTCTACGGGGGCGTAGGTGATGCCCTGGTCCATGAGCTCGAGTGCCCACTTCGCGATCCGTCCCGTGGCGTCCTAGTTCCGGATGGGAGGTGAAGTAGTGGCACCACTTCCTCTTTGTGATGAGGACGGCGTAGTTGAGCTTCTGGATCTGCGGGTAGCGAGCCTTGGACTCAGACAAGACCTCGCTGACGAAGTACACCGGGCGCTGCACCTTGAGGGTGTGTCCCTCTTCCTCTCGTTCCACCACCAGAGCCGCGCTGACCACCTGAGTGGTCGCCGCGATGTAGAGCAGGAGGGGCTCCCCGTCGGTTCGCGGGACCAAGATCGGGGCTTTCGTCAGGAGGTTCTTGAGCCGGTCAAGCGCCTCCTGGGCCTCGGTGGTCCACTCGAAGCGGTCGGTCTTTTTCAGGAGTCGGTAGAGAGGGAGCCCCTGTTCGCTGAGACGCGAGATGAAGCGGCTCAGGGCCGCCAGGCATCCCATGACGCGCTAAATTCCCTCTATGTTTCGAATCGGCCCCACGTCGCTGATGGCTGCTATTTTCTCCGGATTGGCTTTGATGCTGCGCATGGAGACGATGAATTCCAGCAGCATGCCCCTCGAAACCCCGAAAACGCACTTTTCAGGGTTGAGCTTGATGCGCTTGTCTCTTAGCCTTTGAAAGGCTAGTTCGAGGTCGGGGACGAGCTGGTCGCCCCTCTTGGACTTGACTACGATGTCATCTACATAAGCCTTAACGGTCCGCCCGATGAGGTCCCCGAAACACTTAAGCCTGCATCGCTGGAACGTAGCCTCCGCGTTCTTGAGGCCGAATAGCATCTCAACGTAGCAATAGGGGACGAAAGGGATGATGAAAGAGGTCGCGAGCTGGTCGGACTCTTTCATCACGATCTGATGGTAGCCGGAATATGCGTCAAGGAAGCTAAGGGTTCGCACCTGGCGGTTGAGTCGATTATCTGATCTATACGTGGAAAAGGAAACAGATCCTTTGGACACGCCTTGTTGAGACCGGTATAATCAACACACATCCTCCATTTCCCATTCTTTTTGCGTACAAGAACAGAATTAGCTAGGCACTCTGGGTGGTACACTTTTTTCATGAATCCGGCTGCCAAAAGCTTCTGGAGCTCCTCGCCGATGGCCTTGCGCCTCTCCTCGTCGAAGCGACGCAGGCCTTGCTTCACCGATTTGGAGCCTCGGCGACTTCCCTCGGGATGCCGGGCATGTCTGAGGGTTTCCACGCGAAAACGTTGCTGTTCGCGTGAGGGAAGTCGACGAGCGCGCTTTCCTATTTGTTAGATAGGGTAGCGCCGATCCGTACGATCCGCCCGTCGGAGCTGCTGGGGTTGAGCGGGACCTCCTTGACTCCTTCGGTGCCTCGAAGGAGGTGGCAGACTGCTTGGAGTCGGGCTGGTCCTCAGCGTTTCTGCGAGCTGGACCGCAGGATCCTCCGTGAAGGTGATCGCTGCGGCGTACTCGCAGCATTCTACGTCGCACTTGTATGCCTTCTGGAAAGACGTACCGACGGTGATGACCCCGATGGGCCTCGGCAGCTTGAGCTTGAGGTAGGTGTAGTTGGGGATGGCCATAAACTTAGCGTAGCACGGCCGCCCCAAGATGGCGTGGTAGGTTTCATGGAAACCCACCACCTCGAAGGTGAGGACCTCCTTCCTGTAGTTGGAAGGATTCCCGAAGGTGACGGGCAGGTCGATCTGCCCGAGAGGCATCGCCTGTTTCCTCGGCACGATGCTGTGGAATGGCGCCTTGCTGGGGCGGAGGCGGGAGCGGTCAATCCCCATGGCGTCAAGAGTCTCGGCGTAGAGGTTGTTATGGCTGCTACCCCCGTCCATGAGCACCTTGGTGAGGCTCATGGTGCCGACGATAGGGTCGATGATGAGCGGGTAGCGTCCTGGCTGCAGGACGTGCCCCGGGTGGTCGGATCGGTCAAAGGTGATGGCGGATCCCGACCAGTCGAGGAAGGCCGGTGTAGCAGGCTTGGCCGCGTAGACCTCGCGGCGCTCCAGCTTCCGGTGGCGCTTGGAGTCGTAAGCCACCGGTCCGCCGAAGATCATGAAGCAGCCGTCCACCTTGGGAAAGCCATCTTCCTTCTCCTCGTCGTCCTTCTTCTCTTCATCGAGCTTCCATCTCCGGTCGCCCTTTACTGGGTTGCCTACAAAAATACCTCTTCATGAGGTTGCAGTCCTTGTAGGCGTGCTTCACTGGGAACTCGTGGTTCGGGCACGGTGCCTCGAGCAGCTTGTCGAAAAAACTGGGGGTGCCCTCTAGGGGCGGCTGTCCCCGCTTGCGTTCAGCAACGGCCACGAGGGGAACCTCGCACCGCTGCTTGTTCTTCTTCTTCTGTTGATGGTGGGAGGTGCCCTCGTCGGCGTCCTCCTCCCACTTCGCCTTGCCCTTGGAGCGGCCGAAGATCGCTCCGACGGCTTCTTCGCCTGAGGTGAAGCTGGTGGCGATGTTGAGGAGCTCCTCCGTGGTTCGCGGGCCTTGGCATCCCAGCTCATGGATAAGGGGTCGGCAGGAAGTTCCTGCCAGGAAAGGTCCTATGACGTTGGCGTCCGCGAGGTTGGAGAGCTCGGTGCGCTTCCTGGAGAAGCGCCGGATGTAGTCCCAGAGGGACTCGTCTGACCCCTGGCGGCAGCTCCGGAGGTCCCAGGAATTGCCAGGGCGCATGTACGTGCCCTGGAAGTTCCCCACGAAGATCTCCTTCAGGTCGTTCCAGCTGCGGATCCGACTCGAAGGGATGTGCTCCAGCCAGACTCACGCCGATTCGGCCAGAAAGAGTGGGAGGTTGCGGATGATGAACAGGTCATCGTCCGCTCCACCGGCCTGACACGCAAGCCGGTAGTCGCTGAGCCACAGCCCGGGGTTCGTCTCCCCGGAGTACTTGGCCACGTTCTTGGGCTGCCTGAAGCGCGCCGGGAATGGCGTGTTCAGGATGCGTGCGGAGAAGGCCCAGGGTCCTGCTGGGTCGGGGCTCGGGTTACGATCTTCTTCGCTGTCATAGCGGCCACCATGGTGGACGTGGTAGCCGTGGTCCACGTTCTCCTTCCTGTTCGCGCGGGAGCGCCTCTGCGCGTCCAGAGTGTCGCGGGCGTCGCGGACGAGGCTGACGCGCCGGTGAACGGACTGAGCCCTGCCTCCTGCGGGAGGCGGTGTCCGTGGAGCGGGCGCGGCCTGGTTCGCCCTGGGGAGAGTGAAGCGTCCCCACATAAGTAGAAACTAAATGTGATCCAATTATCAGTCCCAGGAGGCTGATAACTGTAACAGCTGCCATTTGAGGCATTACAATGACTTTGAGAAATTAGAAGCAATTCCAAAAGAAAAAGAAAAGAAATTGGCAAAAAAAAAATCAAATTTGGTCAAATTTGGTCGAAATTTGAATTTCAAATTTGAAATTCAGAAAAATTTGTCAAACACATGGAATACAAGTGTAAGAGTATTTGGAACTGAGGGATCAAAAATTTGGAACTGAATTAGTGCTAAATATCTCAAAGGAATCAGAGAAAAGAAAAAGAAAAAGGATGTTTACTGTTCACCGTCCGAAAACAACAGTCCAGAAAAACAGCAGCAGAGTCTGTTTTCAAAATTGATTTGTGGAGAATTTTTCAAATAAGTGCACCAAGACAACTACACTATACTGAAGTATGAACCTTGGACTACAATATTCAGGTGTTGTTGGCCAGGAACAGTGAAGGGAAGGAATTCAAATTTGAGCCCAAAGTCAGCACCTTGTCACACTTATCTGACACTCTGAAAAATGACTAAGTGTGAACAGCAGCACAACATCAACTTTGGACTTAAATTCAGAGAAATGTAGCTAAAAAGGGGTACTTGTTCATGAGCAAAATGGAACATTGGGACATAGTAGAACATGTTTGGGAAGAAGTTGGACTTAAAGGAAGGGAATTGGATGACTAAACTCGAGCACAAAGCAAGGTCAGTGACACTGTCATGAACTGATGAACAGAAACTCGAAGTTCAGTAGAAATTCAGTGAAGCTGGTAAAAGAATTCAAATTCGCACTATGTTTGATGTTTATCTCGAGCCCGAGCCAAAACAAAACATGACGGGTTTGAGATTATCTCCAACTTCTGTTAAGGCGCTGGAGGCCGTCGGATTGAAGATCGACCACGACTCGGCTCTGAAGATCACGGGCGGTGACAAAGCACCCAGACGTGTCGCCGCCGCCGTCGTCAGTCGTCCGCCAGCGCGTCTAGCTAGGCCACCTCCTCACCACGCAAGCCTAGGGGTAGACCACGGTGGCAGCCATGCGCGCGGTAAACCGTTCGTATATTTACTGCTCCCGCGCCGCCGTTTCACCGTCTTCCTTTTTACCGCCGCCAGCACTCCTCTGTCAAAGCACCGCCGCCGAGCAAAATTCCACCGCCACGTCTCGCCTCCCGTCGATTCCTCTCGCCCACTCCTCCACAGACACCCCAGCTACACCCCAGACTAGTTGTTGTCCAATATCCCTGCCGGAGTAGCCGTGCTCGCCGCCGCTTCTGTCCGCCGCCGTCGCGCTGCCCGCTCACGGTGAGAACCACCTTGCGCTGCTTCTCTTCTGTCTTGAGTAGTCGTAGTTGAGTCTCTAGGGTCCTAGGATGTAGTAGAGGTAGTTGTTTGAGTCGGTTGTGCCGTTGTCATGAGTAGCCACGGCCGGCCGAGGGAGTCGCCGCCCGTCGCCGTGGAGGGGATGGCTCCGGCCATCTCCCGGGGAACTGTTGCCGCTCGCGGGGCCGTATAGGTGTAGAAGTGGTGTCGTGACCTAGTCCCACCGCCGGGAGGGCGCCGGCCGGCGAGCCGCGCCGCCCCCTGTCACGGGCGAGTTTTGGCGGGAGGTAGGAGAAGACCCTGGAGCCGGGGCCCGCGCGTCAGTGGAGAGAAAGGAGGCGCAGCAGGAGCGGGCAGGCCGAGCGCGGTCGGTTGCTGGGCCGTGGTCGTGAGGCCCAGTGACGCGTGCGCGAGCGACCGTAAAAGAAAAGGGCCGGCGCGTCGCGGAGGCCCAGGGAGTTAGCGCGCGAGTCGGCTGGGAAAAGAAGAAGAGGCCGAAGGCCCAGAGCAGTAACAGGCCGGCCCGCGGGAAAAGAAGAAAAAGAAAGAGTGGGCCAGTGGGCCTCTACTGGGTTGCGAAGTGAAGAAGAAAGGAGAAATCGGCCCACGGAGCCCGTCGGGGAAAGGAATAGGGCCGGCGGGTAAAAATGAATAGGAAAGGTGGGGTCCGCGCCGTGGGGCCCAGTGCACGTGAGAGAGGGTAGAAGGGGGTTGAGTAAGAAAAGTTTTTCCGGGTGATTTTCGGAAAAAAATTAGATTCCTTTAGATAAATAATTCATTTAAATCCGTTTTACACCATTTTAATCACAGAAATTTGTAGGAGTGTCCAAAATTAGTGAAACCAATTTTGTTAGGCTTATTTTATTTTCCTTTATGCATTAAAATTTTTACACCCTAGAAAAATAATAAAAATTCGGGTATTTATTTAATGCCTTCCTTTTAAGGTAATTAAATAAATACTTAATATTTATAAAATGTATAAAATATGAATAACACTTTCTTAATCACAAATTATTCTTAACTCATAGGAAATTAGATTTTCAAGTTAGAAAATAATTATAACTTTTTCTAAAAATAAAAGAAAAAGCTATAAGAAGGGTTAAATAAGAAAAATAAAATTATAGGTTAATCTTTTTAGATTTTTGTGTGTTGGCTTGCAACTTTATCATGATAAGTCGTATAGTCCTTGTTGGCTTGCAACTTTATCATGAAGGAAGGTTGTATAGTCTGTATTCAAAAATTTTGCATTCTAACCCCTGCATGTATTTATGCCGTAGATCCCGAAGCACCGGAAGGAGATTATTGGGAATTCTCAGAAGGACCTTCGGAATCCGAAGAAGTGTTTGAATTTGTTCCCTGTGAAGCAAATCCGTCAGCTTCTACTAATCTTTTTAGAGAACAAGGCAAGCCCTGGTGCATTTATACCTATCTATTTTGGAGTCGTTATTTCATGTGACTAGTTATAGGTTATTTGCTTTATGTATGCACTAAGTCTAGGAATTGCTTGAAACCTATTCTTGTGTATGATCATGCCTTATTTTAAGGACATCTTTGCCACTTGTTCAAACCTTAGAAGATACCCAAGTCTAGAATTGCTTACTTGCTTACATGCTTGGCTTACCAACCTTAAGGAAAACTTTTAAATCATACATGTTGCTTATAGAAGATAGCTTGGAAATTGAAAACGGACAGAAGCTAGAGGTATAGTTCTGTCTGCTAGATTAATTTGGTTAAGGCCCGATTCGTTGTCTTAACCTTTGATCAAGTGATAAGCATCTGATCACTTACTGGGTATGGGACCAGTAAAGCCCAGTAGGTTAGTAAACTCTGTGATCAGGAATACTTCGTACCTGCGCTTGACGTGCTGGAGATTGGCAGGGTTGTAGCCTGAAACTCACATGGTGATCAGGCCAGATGTGGGGTCTCATGTGGGGGTGCATCCCTGGGTCCGGGTAGTCGTATTCCTAATCATTGAATTTGCTAATCGAGAGGTTGTTAGATACGACCTGGACAGTCGTATAACGCTGGTGATCAGGGTACTCTCCTGCAGGATGTAATTAGATCCGGATCGCCGTAATTCTCGGTTATGAATGCACTTGATCACTGTTGAGCATCGTAGTATCAATTCATGCAATATGTATTCTCCTGTTATCAATAAATGTATGATTTAACAGCTATGGTTGCTTTTACTTCTGTTATCATTTAGAATGGTTAGGTAATGACTTAACTCGAATAAAAGATAAAACTAAGGCCTTACTCGTAGTAAGCTTTTCGGCAAAAATTGTGTCAACCAAGCACACCCAAAAGCTGGCATGCATTCCAAAAGAAAACTATTTATATTGGTTAGTCAGGTAAGACTTGCTGAGTACCCCGTACTCAGGGTTTTCCCCTTGTGGCTATCTTTCAGAAGCTCCATAGGAGGCTACAGAGGAGGAGACCCCGAAGCCCTAGGGTATTGACCCGAGTCTCACAATACCCTAGAGAAAAGTTTACCTACGCATCTTCTCCTGAACTATTTATGTTTAAATCTTAGAGCTTGTCTAACACTGCATCACTAAGTTTGTTTCAACTTACGTCCTGTAATAACTCGTACCTTTTATATATGTATGTAAAAATGTAATGTTTGTTGATATTATCCCATCGCGGATATTATCCTGATGTATGGTTATGAAACACGCCGTGGATCCTTCGAGGAGTCCTAGGGACACTCGACGGACTACCGGACTTATGCTGTTTTAGGTGCGTTCCGGATAATTGTTGTTCCGACAGCGATTAGGCGCACTTAAACCAGCTTAAGTTGGGCGGTTCCGCCACAATAACACATTTATTCAACAGATAGTTCAGAAACCGTACAACTCTCGAAGGAGCGGGCGAGCAAGCCACACCCAAAGCAAAACTAAAGCGATAACAATACAAATCCAAGTTGCAGTCCAGTCGGACTCCGGGCTGCAATCGGAAATATGCGTCAGTGGAAGCATCCTACAAAAGGGCCCACACCGCAGACAGCGTTGGGTGCAGACGCAACTTCCTACTCTAAGTCCTCGGTGACGTAGTCCGGATCCTCCTCTGAAGCAGCAAAACAGGGGTGAGTACAAAAGTACTCAACAAGTCCAACCCCATCCACGGAGGGGGATACAACAAGAATATGCATAGGATTCAACAAGGATAGGGTTAAGGTCCATTTGCAAATAAGCTATATTTTCGACTCATGCAAGGGTTCATTTTCAAAGAGTTTTCACAAGTATTTTATTTAGTAACCGAAATATTTAGTGGGGTTGATCCTACACAAAGGATCCAAGTTTTATCGCTACCGAACTCCCCGTCCGCCGTAGCGCACGGCACAATTGCCGCACACTTCCAAAATCCAACACACGCCATAAAAACCACCCATCTCCAAATTCTAGTTATGTGACCAAGCCATAACTCGTCCGATACCGTGGACACGGCTACCCGGATAGGTTTTAACTTTGCAGAGGTTGTACACTTTTCCCACAAGTAGGGTACCGCATCACGATCACCTTAGTGACGGTGCGGATCCTAACAAAGCCATTACCCACCTTAGCCAACACTGACTAGTCAACACGGAAGCACCCAAGGGGTTAACGACCCATCCACGAGGCCGAAACCGGGACCTAAGTCACCAAGAGCTTAATCCTTTTCCATGGGCCCCTGTCGCTCACCAGTACACCTGAAGCCTAGTAGTTTAGCGAGTGGGGTTTAAGCTAAGCCGTTGCCCATACAACGGTCGAGTGGTTGCACGATGGTTGAATTAGGCAAGATGACACATCAACTCGGTCATTAGCCATGACAAGATGGATATCTCCCAACTTTGCTCAACCACTAAGGTACGAGCTCAACAATCCGGCATTTCACACAAGAAACGCCCATCCATCTCATCCACACACCACTTCTTCTTACACCCGAAAACCCAACTCCTTAGTTAAACACACTCACACATTTATTTTCTGAATAAACAAGTGTAGTCATGATTGATTTTGAGTAACGAGTTCCTAAGCATTCTAGCCGTGTTTATCATCTAAACAGAGCAACTCATATTTAGAGATAAATATAGGACAACAAGGAATAATCATAACAATCAAGGGGTGGCTATCCAACCATGTCTTGCAATAAAAACAATATGCATGTTATAAAACAGGCCAATAGGTTGTGTTTGAAAAGCTGGGTATTAAATATGCATCAAAGGATCAGGTTGGACTTGCCGTTCTCAAAGCCTTCCGGGAGCTCCTGCTCGCGGTACTGGTCCTCGGGCTCAGGCTCGCGGTCGAACTCCTCCTCGTGCTCCTCCTCGGGTACTCCGCGATCTACGGCACACACAAACGAGCACACAATAAATAAAAAGGAAAAAGATTTTACCCGTTGAGCTCCGAATAGGAAATGTGAACGGAAAATAGGTAGGAAGGGTATTTTCATGAAATTTGGATATGCCTCGGCGGAAATATATGAGAGGAGGCCGCGGTCGAATTTGGGATCAATTGGAGGAAGTTTGGCGCATGAAATGACGAGTTAGAGGGGTATTAGGGGCTTTAAAACAAGGTTTTAGGACTAAACTGTGGGAACGAGGGACCTATTTGTATTTTTTTTTGTAAGGTGGAAGGGCGTATTCGCGAAACTTCTTTGAGAGAGGTGGGAGGGTTGGTTTGTAATTAGAGGAAAGGAGGGGGTTAGATCGAAATTGAAGGGGATTCTCCCCTTCTTCTTCCTGGAGCACGGGTACAGGGAGGTAGGAGGCAACCCGGCGGTGAGCCGGCCAGTCAAGCTCGCCGGCGGCGAGACCAAGCGGCGGGGGAGGAAGAGGAGACCGAGGGGACTCCATTTTGACCCTCACCTTGGGGATTCGGCGATGGGAAGCTAGGGGGCCGGCGTGGGAAAAAAAGAGCAGTGGGCGGAGCTCTGGTGGCGGCGCACGGGGTCGGTGGCGAAGGGGGAGGCGAGCTAAGAGGCAAGGCGAGGTGGTGGCAGGGGCCGGACATCCGGACGGTGGCGTGCCGGAGTGGACGTCCTCATGGATGGCGTGGTGGTTCGGTCGACGAGGAGCACAGGGAGTCCACCGAGGTGATGGCCGGCGTGACGTGCGGTGGGACGGTGGCGACCGACGGCCAGCGACGCGGCGCTGCGGCCAGGCGCTAGGCGCCAAAGGCCGGGCGTGCGGTGCGCAGGCGGGCCCTGGGCGAGCGGGCGCGCTGGCGCAGGCGCTCGGGCAGGCGCGTGCGGCGAGCGGCGGCCTGGCGCGGGGCGGCGAGCGGAGTGCGGGCAGCCTGGTGCGGGCAAGCGGCGTGCTATGGTGGAGCGGCGGCAGGAGCATGGGCGGGCGCTTGGGCGAGCGGGTGCGTGCGAGGGGCCAGGGGTGCGCTAGCGCTGGCGCGTGCGCTGGTAGGACCGAGGCCAGGCGCCGGAGGTGACTGAGCGGGTAGGCGCACAGGGCCCGACGCCAGGTGCAGTGCTGGCCGCGGTAGAGGATAAGTGTTGTGCGCATGGGAGCCACGCAACGCTGCATGCAGGGACCAGGCAGGGCCAGGTGCAGGCACGTGTGCCAAGGAGAAGCAAGCACTCGGCCAGTAAAAAGGAAAGAGAAGCCTGCATGCGGAGCTAAGCGGTGCATGCGGCCAGCACCAGGTTCCAAGGGAAAGAAAAAAAAAGGTGCATGCATGCATGCATGCATGCGTAGGAAGAAAATAAGGTGCTGCTGGTGCGAGAAGCATGCATGCATGTGTAGGAAAAAAAATAAGGTGCTGCTGGTGCGAGAAGGAAAAAGGAAGAAAAGAAAGAGAAGGAAAAAGAAAGAAGGAAAAGAAGGGAAAGAAGGAAAAAGAAATAGATGGCGGCGATTGCGGAAATGGTCGCGGGCACGCGCGGCGGTCTTCCGTCCGGCACGCGGCGAAATTTGCGGGGAACGGAAAAACAGGGTTGACGACGTCGGGTGCCGGGATGGCGGGTCTGACAGAAAGGAAAGGATTTTTCGGGAGCTCAACGGTCGGAAAATTTTGGAATGCATTTTTAGCGAGTGATTTAATTTTGTAGATTTTTTTACGGGCGTTACAAACCTACCCCACTTAAATTGAATCTCGTCCTCGAGATTCGACTGAACTCTGAAAAGATGGGGAAACTCCTTCTTTAACGCATCCTCGCGTTCCCAAGTAGCTTCTTCTTCACCATGCCTACTCCATTGGACTCTGCAAATCCGCACTACTGAATTCCTTGTCCTTCTGGTGACGGTGTCCAGAATCTTGACGGGTACCTCCTGATATCGTAGATCCTTTTGTAAATCTATGGTTTCCACCGGTACTTGCTCTTCTGGTACTCTCAGGCATTTTCTTAGCTGGTACACATGAAATACCAGGTGTATATCCGACATTTCTTCGGGCAGCTGAATGCGGTATGCTACAGCCCCAACTCTTTTTAACACCTGGTATGGCCCAATATACCGAGGGGCTAATTTTCCTTGCACTTGGAACCTTCGGGTACTTCGAATCGGAGAGACCTTAAGGTACACGAAGTCCCCTTCATTGAAAATCAACTCTCGTCTTCTTTTATCTGAGTAGCTTTTCTGCCTAGACTGTGCTGCCTTCAACTTCTCTCGTATTTCAGCCACTCGTTCTTATGCTTCTTTGATAAAGGCAGGTCCCACTAGGGTGCGCTCTCCCACTTCCGACCACATCAACGGGGTTCTGCACTTTCTCCCATAGAGTGACTCAAACGGTGACATGCCTAAGCTGGCTTGGTAACTATTGTTATATGAGAACTCTGCATATGGTAGACTCTGTTCCCAGTCCTTGCCATAAGTAAGGACACATGCCCTCAACATGTCCTCCATAATTTGGTTCACTCTCTCCGTTTGGCCATCGGTCTCAGGGTGATAAGCTGAACTAAAATCCAGTTTGGTGCCCATAGCTTTATGCAGACTCTTCCAGAATCTAGAGGTAAATTGGGTCCCTCTATCCGAAACAATTCTGCTAGGCACACCATGCAGCTTCACTATGTTGTCTACATAGAGTCGAGCTAGCTTTTCGCCACCATACGTGGTCCGTACGGGCAAGTAGTGGGCAACTTTAGTGAGTCAGTCCACTATTACCCATATGGAGTCATTCCCTTTTCGAGTCTTGGGCAAACCCACTACAAAATCCATGCCAATCTCGTCCCACTTCAGAACTGGGATGGGTAGTGGTTGCAGTAAGCCGGCTGGCTTCTGATGTTCGGCCTTAACCCTTTGGCAAATATCGCATTGAGCGACGAACTGGGCTATGTTCGCCTTCATCCCATTCCACCAGTACTTCTGCTTTAGATCCATATACATCTTGGTGGATCCCGGGTGGATGGAATATGCTGAGTTATGGGCCTCATCCATGATGGTTTGCCGGAAATCTCCTTCCTTGGGCACACAAATCCTATCCTTATACCACACGGTCCCTTTGACATCCAATCTGAAGTCTGGGGCTTTATTCTCTCCGGTTTGCTTGCGAATCCTCATCAAGTCCTGATGCAAACCTTGGGCCTCTCGGATTTTATCCTCCAAAGTGGGTTGAATGCTTAGCTTGCGGTTAGTATTCTGGGGAATAATGTGTACATTTAATCGGGCCATTTCCTCTTGCAAGTGGGTGTCCTTAGGTCCGATTTGTCCATAGGATTTTCTGCTTAAGGCATCCGCTACCACGTTAGCCTTACCAGGGTGGTAGTAAATTTCCAGGTTATAATCCTTGACCAACTCTAACCACCTTCTTTGCCTTAAATTCAGGTCTGGTTGGGTGAAGATATATTTTAGGCTCTTGTGGTCTGTGTAAATTTCACACTTGTTCCCAATCAGATAGTGTCTCCAGATCTTGAGAGCATGCACTACTGCTGCAAATTCAAAATCATGGGTGGGGTAATTTTGTTCATGGGGCTTAAGCTGGCGGGAAGCATATGCCACTACTTTCCCATCCTGCAGCAGGACACACCCTAACCCTTGTCGGGAAGCATCACAATAAATGACGAAGTCCCGCTGGATATCCGGTAGGGTTAATACTAGGGCGGTCGTCAATCTCCTCTTTAGTTCTTGAAAACTCCTCTCACATGACTCTGTCCAATTAAATTTCTTGTCCTTCCTCAGCAGCTCTGTCATGGGTCGGGCTATCTTAGAGAATCCTTCAATGAACCTCCGATAATACCCAGCTAGATCGAGAAAGCTCCTGATTTCACTAACATTAGTGGGTTGCTGCCAGTTGGAGATGGCCTCAACCTTCTCAGGATCAACTGCTACTCCTTCGGCCGTTAAGATGTGACCAAGAAATGCCACCTTCTCGAGCCAAAATTCACATTTACTGAATTTAGCACAGAGTCGGTGGGCTCTCAATTTCTCCAATACTACCCGGAGATGTTGCTCATGCTCTTGGACACTCTTGGAGTAAATGAGTATGTCGTCGATAAAGACCACAACAAACTTATCTAACTCCTCCATAAACACCTTGTTCATGAGGTTCATGAAATAAGCAGGGGCATTGGTCAGTCCAAAGGACATCACTGTAAATTCAAACTGGCCATAGCGGGTGACAAAAGCCGTCTTCGGGATATCACTTTCCTTGATTTTGAGCTGATGGTACCCTGATCTCAAATCTATTTTGGAGAAATACTTGGCTCCCTTCAACTAGTCAAATAGGTCATCTATTCGGGGAAGGGGGTATTTATTCTTGATGGTGACTTCATTCAGTGTGCGATAATCCACGCACGTCCTCATGCTTCCGTCTTTCTTCTTGACAAAGAGTACTGGGGCTCCCCACGGGGATGAGCTAGGTCTGATAAAGCCACTCTGTTGCAGTTCACCTAACTGTTTCTTCAGCTTTGCCAACTCGGACGCTGCCATTCAATAGGGTCTCTTGGCTATAAGGGAGGTTACAGGGATAAGGTCGATTACAAACTCTATATCCCTGTCTGGGGGCATTCCAGGTAGTTCTTCAGGAAAAACATCACGGTATTCACTCACTACCGAGACTCCTTCTATGGCCTTGGCTTCCATGCTAAAAACCATTGGGTCGGGTCCACTTCCCCGAGTGTGACAGGTCACTTGTACAGCGTCCTGATTAACCAGGCGTACTACCTTATCAGCACATCCTATGTGACCATCATGTAGGCTTAACCAATCCATTCCAAGGATCACATCTATCCCCTTAGACTCAAGTACTACCAAGTCTGCTAGGAATTCTACCCCACTTAAATTGATCCTTACCCGGGAACAACCTAATCGACACTGGATGTCGGCTCCAGGTGTCCGGGTTATTAGGGGTACCTTTAGTAGTACTGTAGGTATGTGGTGCTTATCCACAAAGCTCGATGATATAAATGAATGATGCTCCAGAATCGAAGAGTATTGTTGCCAAGGCTGAGCTGACTAGAAACTCACCGAGTACCACGCCCTGAGCTTCTTGAGCCTCTTGTGCGTTGATGTGGTTGACGCGGGCTTGTCCGAACGACTGCTGGGGTTGCCTCATCTGTTGGCTGTTGTTGTTGTTGCTGGGGTTGTTGTTGCTACGGACGGGAACACGGTTGGCTCCTGACACTGTTGCCCTTGGCCCAATCACTGCGTTGGAGAAGGCCGACGCAGCTAGCTTGTTGGCGTAGGGGCAGTTGGCAATGAAATGCCCTGGTTCACGGCAGTTGAAGCATGCCCTGCCGTTGTTGGTGACTTGACTGGCGCTGTTCTGTGGGGCCTTGACAGGGTTCTAGCTTCTGAATGAGGCATTGGTCTGATGGGAATCGGAGGCTTGAGACTGGGTCCGGTACTGCATGGGAGCTTGGGACCTGGGCGTGGGGTGACCAAAGCTCCTTGGTTTCTGGAACCTATTCTGCTGGTGGGCCTTGCTATCCAGGAACCGACGCTTGTTGTCCCTCCTTTCATCTGCCTTGGCCCTCTCAGTCAGGATGGCCATGTTCATCAGAGTGTTGAAGTCAGGGTAGATCTGAGGAGTAAGTAGGGTCCTCAGTTCTGCGCTCAAACCCTTCTTGAACATGTCTTGCTTCTTCTCATCCTTGTCTACTTCTTCTGGAGCATAGCGGGCCAACTCCATGAACTGATAGGTGTACTCTTCCACGGACTTGTTGCCTTGGTGCAGTTCACGGAACTCATCCGCCTTGCGCTTCATGGTAGCCGCAAGAATGTGATAGCGGCGGAACTCTGTCACGAACTCATCCCAGGTGATAGTGGAGGCATCTTGGGCGGCAGTGCAGTAGTTCTCCCACAAGCTAAAGCAGTCCCAGTGAGTTGATGAGCAGCCAGGAGAACCTTGTCCCTGCTCTCAAAGCCAATGGCTCTAGCTTCCTCTGGATGACCCGCAGCCAGTCATCTGTGTCCAAAGGGTTGATGGACCCACCAAAAGTGGGTGGCTTGGTCCGGAGGAAGTCTGTTAGTTTCTCATTCATGCCCTATCCGCGGGGCCTTTGGCGAGTGATGGCATTGGCCAAAGCTTCCAGCAGAAGGGTCTGGTTGTTCATGACTTGTACCAAATCAATGACCGGTTGGGGCGGTGGCTGCTATGCTCCCACTTGGCTTTCCCCCCTGCCCTCGGGCTGATTCACCTCTTGCTCCTCATGGTGCACCACTCGTGGGGGTTCCTGCCTTTCCAGCTGTCTTTCCGCACTAGGAGTGGCACGTGCTTGACTCGGGGAGGTTTTGGTGGCACGCTTGGGAGGCATCTGCAGATTGAGTGAACTTTCATGAGACTTGGATTTGGATATTAAAGTGATGTTTAGTTAATTAATTCGGATTTTCGAAGAGACAGAATCCACCTCCTGTCGACAAGCACACAGACTAACAAACAACAAGCACAAATGATTTTATTATTTTGCCGGGGCGGTTACAACACTTGGGGTAGGGCCAAAACACGCACTACTCGACCGGTACAACAACACAACAGGGGGGTACAAGTCTAGACTCAGGACAGCTTCTGGAGTACAACTCTAGGTGGGGCACTCTACTCGCGGGACGAATCTGCACACTGCGCGGAGTGATCTTCTGGCGGAATAAGGAGGGCCAGCACCTCGTCCCTTAGGGTCCCACCTGCGGGAGGGGGTTTCGAGGCTTCTCCATTGGCCACCTCAGAGTCCCTTTCTGAAGGCAGTGGTGCTGGTGGGGCATCGGGGCTCTTCCGCTTCCCGGACCCCTGGGCAACAGGGACTCCATCCAATACTGGGGCCTCGTCGTCCTCCACGACCCGCATTTTCCTTCTCGTGCGGTTCGAGTGGTGGACTTCCTTCAATGCCCGCGCGTGCCGGTCCTCGGCCTCTTTGAGGGCCTCGATGGTGAGGGCCTCATTGCTTTGGGTGGCCGCGGCTCGTGCCTCAGCTGCTGCCAATCTCACCTGGAGTCTCCTCACCATAACCTCTGCGTCCTCGGCTCTGCGGATCTGCTGCTTCAGATGGGCGGTCTGCTCGTCACAGAGTTCATCCAAGGTGAGGAGGTAGGCAGCCATGTGGAGTACGGTGGGGTCATCCTCGCGCTGTCCACGTCCTTCCAAGGTCCTCACCCGGGCCAGCCAAACTGGGCGGTTCTTCTTGACAGGCGGGTAAAACCTCATCGGTGTGCGACCGATGTGCCTCTCATAAATCTAGCACAGGTAGTGCAGGGCTTTCCGAGCTGCCACCTGGTAAGTGTCCTTCCGCCCGAAACCAGTGGCGGACACATTCCAAGGCTGAATGTCGAGGAAGCGGCTGCTCCTGCTCACGTAGATGGTCATCTCGCATCGGAGGGTCCCACGGTCTTCATACTCCCGGCTAGAGTACTCCGGACGCTCGTAAATCCCGAGGCGGTCCATGCAGGCAAACAGCAACCTGGGAAAATCGGGCTCCTCCAGGCAATGGCTGTTGACCCAACCTTCTTCGGCCATCTGGAAAGAATCGGGGTGTAAATCAGTTTTGCAATTGAGCAGAGGAAGCAAGAAATTTTGTAAATCATTTAATTTGGTCAAAAAGGCTTTTCCAGTCCTAATGGTTACGTCCTACGGCCAACGACGGCTCTGATACCACCTGAAGCGTCCCCACATAAGTAGAGACTAAATGTGATCCAATTATGAGTCCCAGGAGGCTGATAACACATTTATTCAACAGATAGTTCAGAAACCGTACAACTCTTGAAGGAGCGGGCGGGCAAGCCACACCCAAAGCAAAACTAAAGCGATAACAATACAAATCCAAGTTGCAGTCCAGTCAGACTCCGAGCTGCAATCGGAACTATACGTCAGTGGAAGCATCCTACAAAAGGGCCCACACCGCAGGCAGCGTTGGGTGCAGACGCAACCTCCTACTCGAAGTCCTCGGCGACGTAGTCCGGATCCTCCTCTAAAGCAGCAAAACAGGGGTGAGTACAAAAGTACTCAACAAGTCCAACCCCATCCACGGAGGGGGATACAACAAGAATATGCATAGGATTCAACAAGGATAGGGTTAAGGTCCATTTGCAAATAATCTATATTTTCGACTCATGCAAGAGTTCATTTTCAAAGAGTTTTCACAAGTATTTTATTTAGTAACCGAAACATTTAGTGGGGTTGATCCTACACAAAGGATTCAAGTTTTATCGCTACCGGACTCCCCGTCCGCCGTAGCGCACGGCACAACTGCCGCACACTTCCAAAATCCAACACACGCCATAAAAACCACCCATCTCCAAATTCTAGTTATGTGACCAAGCCATAACTCGTCCAATGCCGTGGACACGGCTACCCGGATAGGTTTTAACTCTGCAGAGGTTGTACACTTTTCCCACAAGTAGGGTACCGCATCACGATCACCTTAGTGACGGTGCGGATCCTAACAAAGCCATTACCCACCTTAACCAACACTGACTAGTCAACACGGAAGCACCCAAGGGGTTAATGACCCATCCACGAGGCCGAAACCGGGACCTAAGTCACCAAGAGCTTAATCCTTTTCCATGGGCCCCCGTCGCTCACCAGCACACCTGAAGCCTAGCAGTTTAGCCAGTGGAGCTGGCGCGGGGCGGCGAGCGGAGTGCGGGTGGCCTGGTGCGGGCAAGCGGCGTGCTATGGTGGAGCGGCGGCAGGAGCCTGCGCGGGCGCTTGGGTGAGCGGGCGCGTGCGAGGGGCCAGGGGCGCGCTAGCGCTGGCGCGTGCGCTGGTAGGAGCGAGGCCAGGGGCCGGAGGTGACTGAGCGGGCAGGCGCACAGGGCCCGACGCCAGGTGCAGTGCTGGCTGCGATAGAGGATAAGTGTTGTGCATGTGGGAGCCAGGCAACACTGCATGCAAGGACCAGGCAGGGCCAGGTGTAGGCACGTGTGCCAAGGAGAAGCAAGCACTCGACCAGTAAAAAGGAAAGAGACGCCTACATGCGGAGCTAAGCGGTGCATGCGGCCAGCACCAGGTTCCAAGGGAAAGAAAAGAAAATAAAATAAAAAGGTGCATGCATGCATGCATGGATGCGTAGGAAGAAAATAAGGTGCTGCTGGTGCGAGAAGCATGCATGCATGCGTAGGAAAAAAAAATAAGGTGCTGCTGGTGCGAGAAGGAAAAAGGAAGAAAAGAAAGAGAAGGAAACAGAAAGAAAAAGAAAGAAGGGAAAGAAGGAAAAAGAAATAGATGGCGACGATTGCGGAAATGGTCGCGGGCACGCGTGGCGGTCTTCCGTCCGGCACGCCGTGAAATTTGCGGGGAACGGAAAAAGAGGGTTGATGACGTCGGGTGCCGGGACGGCGGGTCCGACAGAAACGAAAGGATTTTTCGGGAGCTCAACGGTCGGAAAATTTTGGAATGCATTTTTAGCGAGTGATTTAATTTGGTAGATTTTTTTACGGGCGTTACAAAGAAGCTGGTGGACAGATGGCCCCCGCCTCTCGGGGGGTGCGGTGGGCGCTGCCCTGCTAGCGTTTTGCCCGCGTCTCCAGGATGCGGAGCTCTCTGCCTGCTGGACGGCGGCACACTCGAGCACGTTGCGCACCTCCTGGTGCGCCTGACGCTCCTCGGGCGTCGCCGGCTCGGGGAGTCATCGGAGTAGGGCTGTTGCTGCGACGATATTCTGACTGGCGCGGGTGAAGAGCTGAGGGCGATCTTCATACGCGCAGATGCGTTGCTGGACGTTGCGCGCCCGTTGTTGTGCACCGCCTTCGTTGCGGGGGCGCTCAACCTCCTGACAGGACGCCGCGCGCGCCTCTGGCTGTCGTGGTCGCACCAGGGCCCTGGCGAGGGCCCCAGTCGTGGCCACGGCGCGCGGTGGGGGAGTCCGCTGCCTCCCTCCAGTGCCGTCATCATTGGATCCCTCGGAGTGCATGTCGGCCATGAAGCACTCGCGCGAGGGGTGGTGGCTCCCGTTGTTGAAGCCAGCGTTGGAAGTTGTCCTCGCCACGCCCACGAGCTTGTTGCTCGCGGGCGGTCATGGACCGCGCCAAGGAGCGACCGTAGGCCACCGCGGCATTGCGCAGTCGAAAGGGTCACTCCTCCGAAGGAGGCCCCGTGGCGCGCGCCCGTCCGCTCGCCACTATCCCAGCGGCGGAGCCAGGGATGACGGGGCGAGCGAGCAAGACAAGGAGAAGGATCAGCTCGATCCCCTCCCCCGTGGTGAGGAAGTCCAAGCTCCCGAAGCGGACGAGGGAGCCCGGAGCGAAGCTGGCGTCATGGCTTGCCATCTAAAGCCGGTGATGTACGCGCAAAGGTCCCCTACCTGGCGCGCCAACTGTCGTTGTCAAGATTAGCGGATCAAAACTACGGCTAGTAAATTTCTTTTATGTGCGTAAGGCTTCGGATGGTGGCGTGGGAAGACACGGGATTAGACTGGTTTGGGCAAGGAAAGCCCTACGTCCAGTATCAGGAGCTGCTCGTGTTGCCCACGCGGGGTCTGTAGTAGGGGTTACAGGCAGGCGAGAGAGGGAGCTGGTCCCAAGTCTCTTGGGTGTGCACTGATGCTCTCGTGGAGAGTGTATGTGAGTTCTGTTGGCTTGAGAGTCCCCTGTCTCAGAGCCCCTGGTTCTCCTTTTATAGCGCAAGGAGAGCTCAGGGTTACAGATGAGTCAGGTGTGATGAGAAGTAAAAGAGATAAGCTAAGTAAAGTAAAAATACAAGGAGGAGGACCAAGTCCCCCGGTCGCCGCCTCCTGCTCCGATCTTTGGCTCCTGTCAGCGCATCCACCGGAGGAGGGCGGCTGCCTTTGGATCCTGTCGACGATCTCCCTGGCGACCGTTGCCGCCAAGCATGATGATGGTGTCCGGTCGTGGCGACTGTGCACGTCGGGGAAGACGGCTGACCCCTGTTGTCCTGCTCGTGGTCTGTGGAACACGGACGTCGCGTCCCTGTCGCCAGATACGCGGGGCGCGAGAACGGGCGGAGCTCCCTCCTGTGCCGGGCGGCGCAGGCCATGAGTGCCTCTTGACGAATCAGGGGGAGCCGCGGCTACTGTAGCCTGTGGCTACAGTGTTCCGCCCGGTTACTTGTGGCGGCCACGTCGGGGGGCGTGGGCGCCTTTCTACGCGTCAGAGCCGCGGTGCATTTATGGCGAGATCGGTGAGGAGCCCAAGAGATCCGCGCCCTCGTCTGCCAGTCTGCGCCCGAGGCAGATTCTTATCTTGTGGGCCCGGATGAGTCCGACCCCCTACGCCTGGGGTCGAGCGAGGCGGAACCTTGCGGCGAGGGGTCAGGCGCATCCGACCCTGGGATCGTGGGTTGGGCGAGGCGGAACCTTGCGGCAAGGGGTCGGGCGCATCCGACCCTGGGACCGTGGGTTGGGCGAGGCGGAGTTTTGCAATCGAGAGGTCGGGAGTGTCCGACCCCGGGGCCCTGGGTCGGGTGAGACGGAGCGGGATGTTCCCTGCCTATGCTGGGCGGGCGGCAATCGCCAGTATCGCAGGTGGGCCTGGGCCTTCATGATTGTTGTCTTAGGGGTCATTGGGAGGTCGTTAATATTTCCCCCAACAAGAAGCTCAAAAGGTCTTTTTAAGACATTCAATTATGATATTCTATGAGGACAATAGCTGTTCATCTTATCTTTATTCCAACTCCTCTCTTACAAGTCTAACAAATTTCATGAAAAGTTTATCGACATGCTACTTTAATTCAAATGTTCTCTACCTTTTGCTTCCAGGTTTGTCACGAGTTTCCTATCAATGATTATATATGTTTTATACTTTCAATGTTATGATATAAAAACTGCATCTTTCTAACATTTTGTTACAATTACACGACTAGTAAATGTTTTGAATATTTCTACCTGCATGGTCACCTTTTATGATGAATGTTTCCAACATTTCTAGTTTCCAACATTTTTTAGTTACCACTAGATATGAATGTCTAACAATTTTACACGAATAGGCTCAACTGTCCTGAATTCAACAATTTTTTCACCATTAGGTTCATCAGTTTTAGAAAATTTAACATTTACTATTTAACAATTATCTTATCAAAGTTATTCTGATAGTCAATATTTCTAACAATTTCTTTTTCATATCCCAACATTTCTAAAGCTTACTATAATTCTATGCTTATTATTAACAGGTGCTCAGTTCTTCATGAGGAGATGATTCATTCTAGGGTTGTTGATGTTTCTTAGTTGAAGATCAAATAGACCTGGAGTTTATTTAGTTAATTATTACTGATTTGTTAGTTCTCAAATTTCTGTAATAACAACTTCCTTCTGACTTGTGTTTTTTTGGTTGGGCATATCTTACCGATCACATGTAAAAATTATATATTAGTATATTAAACTTCAAACTTTAAGTTGCAAGTGCCCAACCTGTTAGTATCCCACTTTAAACCACGTGCCAAGAAAAAAGTCAAAAAAATGCGGCAGTCAGTTAAGAACTGGTGTCACGTGAAAAAAAAACATCCTCAAAAAAGTTAAAAAAGTCCGACGCTGCTATATGTCCGACACGGTGCGAGAAAATTAATTAGTCCGACGTGGACTTATAGTTTAATCCCTTAACCATCTTCCGGTAGAGAGCCCCTCCGCAAGTACAAGCGTAACAAACAATTATCAAACTTCAAATGATTTTTTCTGGCCATTGGTCAAAGTAACTTGAAACTGTCTGCCTTCAAGCAGTAGCAGGAAGACTATGAGTTAAAAAAAGGGGTAGCAGGAGACCAAGCTTTTAGATGGACTAAGTCGGTGTATAAAACTGAGTAAAAAAGGGAACACCACGTCAAAAAAGTGTGGAATTCGTGTGATTTTCAAGGGCAAAAATGATTCATGTGAAATACTGATGTCCATACATCGTCTCAGCATCTTAGATGATGCAAGTATGCAGGTTTCACTCGACTCGATGCAAAGGCGCAGGAGGCATGAGTTTTTCCTACCCAGACGGTGACCATCACCGGCGACCGTACCTCGTGTTCGTGGTAAATCTCTGACGTTGCCACAGAGGGAAAAAGTGCATGGCGGCATGGCGCCCACCCTGCCCTGTTTGAGCTCGCTACTCCTCGGCATCAGACGTGGCAGCGCGGCTGTCATCGACCAGCGGACCCCAACAACAGGCGAAAAAGAAAACAGAACCAAAACGCAGCTCAAATATAGCAGCGCGCGCCCAGCCGCCCACCACACGCCATGGCACCAACCACGAGTCCACGCACGACGCGCGGCTACCTTGCCTTGCGCCCTTGCCGGCCTCCTCCAACCGTCCCACGTCGCATCACGTCTCCACCGGCCGGCGGGCGGGGGGGCCAAGCGGCTGTGCGCATGCGCGCCTGGTGCATGTCGGTGTCGTGCCGTCCCGGCGTCGCCTTCGCCTCACCGTAAAGCTCACGGCTCCACCACCCGCCATAGACACCGACGACGCCCAACCAAACGCCCGCTCGCCCGCCCGCCCTCCCGCGAGCACCATCAGCCACACGCGCCCGCGCGCGCCTAAAAGCCTACCCGGATCGCCCCTCCCCATGCGCCCATGGACACGGTCGTGGCCACGGCCGCGCGCCGCCTCCTCGTCAATGCCAGCCACGATGACCCCCGCGCCCACCGCCGCGCCGCCGCTGGGTCTCCCTCGAGGCCGGGTGCCCCGGAGCGGCCGCCGCCGGCGCCGCCTCGGGAGCCGTTCCCGATGCTGCTGCCCGTGTTCATCCTCTTCGTGCTCCTCCTCTGCTTCCTCTCCATCTTCCTCCTGCGCGACCTCCTCCACTTCTTCTCCCTCTGGCTCCGCCGCCGGCGCCGCCTCCGCGCCGGTGCGGACGCCGACGAGTCGGGCGCCGGCGAAGCCACGCCGGACGCGCACGCGCTGCCCAAGCCGGCCGGTCTGGACCCCGCGGTCCTCGCCACGTTCCCCACGGTCCGGTGGATCGAAGCGACGCCGCGGTCGCCAGCGCCGGCGCTCGCCGAGTGCGCGGTCTGCCTGTCGGAGTTCGCCGCGGGCGACGCCGTCCGCCTGCTCACCGTCTGCCGCCACGCGTTCCACACGGCGTGCATCGACTCCTGGCTCGGCGCGCACACCACGTGCCCCGTCTGCCGCTCCGAGCTCGACGCGCCGCCGCCCCCGCCTGGCGACGGCGACGGTGGCCGTATCTCTATCGTGGTTGACGGTCAGCGAGCAAGCACGGCATCAGACCCGGCGAGCGGTGGCGTGCGATCGCGACCTGAGGACCGGTGACATACATGGTGGCCAAGCGCCGAGTGCCAGGTCGTCGGCGAGTTCTCTAGATTTCCTTTTCTTTTAGAAATTTTTAGGGTGTGGTTTGAGGATAGCTAGCTGCCAGGATCTGCATCCATGGTGATACTGGAACTGTGAATTTTTGCGAGTGAATTTTCTGTATATGTTACACCAACGAACGAACTGTACCCCATGCACATACACAGTTACAGATATATACATGCATGATAATGCATAGCATTCATGCAGATGTAGATATTGTTCATTAGCGTTGTGATCAGAAAATCGGAACTGTAGATGACGGTTCATTACTAACTGCAGCGTTCTGAATTTCAGCAATGGACAGGAGGTAGACGAACCAGGGACTCGAATGGTTGGAAGCCATGCATGCATAAACAAGGATATTCTAAAGTTAGGACAGCACTAATTTTAAACTCCATTACTGGTGCTAGTTGCATTCGTGGCTCCAAACAAATTTTGCTTCACACAAGCCTCGGTTTTCAAAACCTGAGACTACCCAGTTTCAGCAGAGAACTTAAACTGCTGTGGAAAAATGCCTAGACACGTGTTCCAAAAACACAGAAGAATTTGCCTAGCTAGAAAGGGAAAACATTGTCCATACTATATATATAGAATTCTAATTAATAATTTACAAATATAAAAGGATAGCCAAACGTTCAATTCTTGCTATTGGTTGGCTATCCTTTTATATGGGCATCCATTTGCAGTTTCCCCCTTTGGCAGCTGTAGACATCATCTTTGTTATTAATATAATTATATAACAGTAGCAGCATATGTGAAATTGGACGTATTATAAATGCATACAGGGTGTAGACATAAGACCACCATATAGAGGCACTTCAATTATGCAAAGACGCATCACATCTTATTTAAGTACCAGTGGTACGGCAGATCTGAGGAGATTTGCCGACCAAAGCGATGAGTCGTTCTTCATTGAGCACCTCCACTATTCGATTTCTTTGCTTTTAAGGATCTGTAGAAGCTCAGGAACCTCACGGTGAATTCTGCGAGCATTATCACATGGTCAATTTAGTGCCTCACCGGACTAGACTTCAGAAGTAAATTGAAAACAAAGAACTGATAGTACCTTCAATCTTTATAAAGCATTGGATGCTTTCACCATGGTCACGAACCTTCTCGGTAAAATCTTCTACGTTCATATTTCTCATTTTCAAATCTGCCTCCCGAGATTTGCATCCTTTGCTCTGCTCTTTTAGGTGCTTGCATTCTTTACACTAGCCAGAGGGTACCAAACAAAATGTGTGTCACACTAATTGTAGTCTTGTAGCTGACAAATGAAAACTAACAGTCGCAGGAGATGCCACCAACTCTTACATGGTTCACATCCGAGGCCAGTTCATCAATACTGTGCTGAAACTCTTCATCCTTGTCCCTTTTCAATTCTGCGACTAAGTGCTACATCAGGGAAAAGGAAAACAAAAATAGAGACTGAACAGTAATAAAATATGGCAAAAGCAGATTCTGACTGAAACATAGAAATCACAGATACATTAGCTAAACAAAGCTTACCGAGAAAATGAAATGAGGTGACACATTATGTTCAATCAATTTTCTGATCTTTCCCCGGATAACAAACAGTCTGCACATGCGACAAAACAAAATATTTCTCTTCAGATGTTTAAAGAAGTTCACATTTGCGCAAGGTGGACACACGCACACGAGCACTAGCTCTCGGAGATACTCTGAACTCTCACCAGAAGAAACACGCACGCACAGGGCACTTGAAAAGAGCACTCAGAGCTTTTCCGGCACTGCACAACACTTGTACTTTTTCTCTATATTTTTCACACCCAAGCTGATTATATGATCTCGTATTTAAACACACACACTAGTAGCCTTGACCTCTATTTAGCGACGTGCTCAACCACTAGCCGCAAGAACCAGTCAAGAAGCTAGCTAATCCCTACACTAATGCATCGAACATGCAAAGCAGTATCCAAGGTAACAGCTCGTACACGTTCAACTCCAACGGCCGCCAGAGTGCGCACATACCGCTTCCAGCTCCTGGACGTGCACCACGACTAGGCCAAGCACCTGACCGAGAAAAAACTGCACAGCTGACTCTGCGTCACATTTGGCACTGCCACCTGGTTGCCAATCCGCTCACTTCGCATCGTCGATCCAGCCACTACACCATGCAGCACACGTACACCACTAACTAGCCAACGACACATAACGCTGACACACACACGACACGATTAACAACTCACACAAATCAACAAGATTAAGTCTAACAATCACCCCCTAATCTTGTTGGCTTTATTCTGCACCTTCGCATTGGGCTTCACAGCAGCGTGGGCTCGTCATCGACGTCCGCCACGACGAGTTGCGCCACACCGTTCTGCACTTTCTTCTCCACGGGACACTCATCGGCGAAGTGTCCGAACTCACCACAATTGCAGCAGTCGATCTTGGACTTGTCGAACTTGTCGCGGTACTTCTTCTCACCGGTCTTGTTGCCGTTGCTGTTGGAGTCATTGCTGCTCATTTTCTCTTGAGCAACCATGGCCTCCCACTCGGCACGCGTGAGCCGTGGCTCAGCACATGCGGCCAACAGCTGCTGCTCCACCTCCTTGTCACGACGCCACCCCTTTGAAGACTCCTCGAACGCCCTCAAGCGTCCAATCGTCTCCATTACCGACATCTCCTCCACATTCCCCCATTGCTCACTGGTGCTGATGAGGGGTCTGAACTTGTCGGGGATAGAATGCAGGAGCTTCTCGACCACTGTGATCTCCTCCACTTTCGTGCCGAGAGAGCGAATCTCGTTCACGATTGTGGTGACCTTCAAAGCAAAATCATTAATTTTCTCGGAATCGCCCATATACATACAAGCAAGCTCCCTCTTGAGGGTTTTTACTCGGGCCTTCTTGACGCGCTCTTCACCGACATGCATCTCCTCGAGAGCTTTCCACGCCTTCTTCGTCGTCTTCTCCTCGGAAATGGCCATCACCACGGCCTCTAGCACAGCTTGGACAATGGCGGCAAGAGCCATTTGGTCCATCTTCTCATCAACCGGACCTTTGCTCTCCACAGCCGCCCACACACCTTGTGCGCACATGAAGATCTTCATCTTGACCGCCCACACGCCGTAGTTGTTCGCTGCGAGCATGGGGTAACGTAGTGTCACCCCCGCCTCCTTCACTTGTTGCACCACCAGCTTGCTGTCGTCGTTGCCGTCACCCGCAACACCTTTTCCAGGACATCGGCTCGGCGGCGTGTACGCTCCATTGCTAGACATCTCCTAGGCTCTGATACCACTTGTTGGCCCAGCCCCTCAGCTCCCTCACATAAGGTGGACACACGCACACGAGCACTAGCTCTCGGAGATACTTTGAACTCTCACCAGAAGAAACACGCACGCACAGGGCACTTGAAAAGGGCACTCAGAGCTTTTCCGACACTGCACAATACTTGTACTTTTTCTCTATATTTTTCACACACACACTAGTAGCCTTGGCCTCTGTTCAGCGACGTGCTCAACCACTAGCCGCAAGAACCAGTCAAGAAGCTAGCTAATCCCTACACTAATGCATTGAACATGCAAAGCAGTATCCAAGGTAACAGCTCGTACACGTTCAACTCCAACAGCCGCCAGAGTGCGCACATACCGCTTCCAGCTCCTGAACATGCACCACGACTAGACCAAGCACCTGACCGAGAAAAAACTGCACAGCTGACTCTGCGTCACATTTGGCACTGCCACCTGGTTGCCGATCCGCTCACTTCGCATCGCCAATCCGGCCACTACACCATGCAGCACACGTACACCACTAACTAGCCAACGACACATAACGCTGACACACACACGACACAATTAACAACTCACACAAATCAACAAGATTAAGTCTAACAGAAACATCAGGACGTATGGGATGCTTACTGCTTTGAACTTGGCTCCTCGATGATATTTCTGGCCACATTAGAGATATCCTCTTCCCATCCTGTCAAAATAACTTGGCCGTCTATGAATGGGTAGCTGCGTTTGTAAGCAGAGTTACTGATATACGCAGAAGTTCCACTGATAATCACTTCATTTCAGCAATATGAACACATAGTTGCAAAAAGGGAATCACTACAAGGAGAGCGAATTATACATACACCTTGATAGGCAAAAGATTAATAACTTTCATACAAAATAATGTCATACCACTTGCGACATTCAGAAAACAACAGATAATTCAAACACATTGTAACTATCATGTGCGTTTGTTTTTTATTCACATAATGATATCAGAGCACATATTTAGATGTTTGGAGTTAAATTGCAATGTCCACCCTAGTTGCTGCGGATTCCAGAAGTTATACTTCATCTAGAAAATATGTGAACCAATGTTATGACAATCCCTACTATCCAAATATGAAATTTTAGATTCTTTTGTGTAAAATAGTTGAGAAAAGATCTTGTTATGGTGCTTACTTTGCCTTCCAAGTAGCTTCAAAAGAACGTATTGCCTGTCGGAGATTATTACTTGCGCTTACTGTTATTCTCCTAGCAAGATCACGAGGCAAATCAATGCTCTCTTGCGCTGCAATGTACTCTAGAACCTTTATTATCTAGGTAAGAGCAAATCATCTTTCAGCAGACTGTCCAGCACAATAAGTGAAAAAACATCATGCACTTAACACAGGTCAAAAAGTTGTGCAGCGAAGTACCTCGTCAAATGAAGGTGGCTGAAGAGTCACGACCTTGCAGAGATGTTTTACAGCTTCAAGGTTAGAAGCATCAGAGCAGCAGAAAATAATTTTGTTACACCCTGCGTACCTCCCCAAAAACCAACCAATATAATGTTGAAGATCGGACGAGAGCTTATCAGCGTCATGGATAACAACCACTGCACATAAAATAAACCACCGATGCTTGAACACATAATGTCAAAATGCCACTGAATAAATGTTGAACATACAGTTCAAATTCCAACTTTCATTAATAAAGTATTGCAAGTTACCTCTGCAGTTAGTATGGTCACAAACCAAGTTTGGTGATGGGATCGATTCACTCAGCAAATTCGTTATGACATACTTCTCATAGCCATGTAAATCGGCCAAGCTAACCTCCACATGATGTCCTGAAATCTTCACTCTGACATCGATATGCTTTCTAATTTCTCCCTACAATGTAGAAATCGGTCAGTAGATGACTATGGAACATGATTCTAGAATAGATTGCATTCTATGATTTTGGAACAACAGCATGTTCCTTCATAGTACCTTCAATTCAAATCTCTTTGTCTGTTCCTCTATCTGTGAGATGGCAGGATGAACAAAACATAACAACATGTGAGATAACATGATGAACAAAACACAAAAAGATTGTGAAAACCGAGGTTTAGCTTCTCAGAATGAGGACTAGTAGCTTATCCCTCCAATTCACAAGGAGAATGGGTGCACCCAAACCAGCCCTAAGAGAAGTTTGTAATAGTGACCTTGAGACCATGAGGACCAAAAGCATCCCTTATAAGTGCCAGCACCATGCTTCTTTTCCCAACTGCCGGCTGCCCTTCAAATATGAAATGTCCGCAATGGTGTGCAATAACCTACATCCAAAAAATGAGTAAAAGAATAATTAGTCACGCGAACCTGCTTTAAGACGAAATTGCAAATACCGAACCAGCTCAGATTGACAAGGTAATCTTGTAACATCACTAGTTCACTACATCGGAGTTCGGTGAATGCTTGCTTGACTTTGAAAGCCAGAATGTTACGAGAAGGAAGGAAGGTTTGCAATGTGACGGTGTTGATCACCAGCTGGTGGAGCTCGTCGGCGACGGCCCTGTTGCAGATGAACTCGCTGAGCACATTGGGCCGGTACTTGTCCGCCCACACGAACATGTCCGCGCTCTCCACCGCCAGCGCGGGGGAGTCGGCTAGGGACCGAGGGGACTCGTCGCTGGTGTCCGTCTGCAGCGACAGAGATCTCACTGTCGTCTTGGGCGAAACTCTGAGCCAGGTTCCCCCGGCGGGCGTTGCTGGCGCCGCGTGCTCGTTGCTCCCGGCGCTCTCGCCGCCGACGGACGTGTCCGCTTCGGCAGTGGCTTTGGATCCAGGCGCCGGCGCGCGGACGGCGGGCTCCTCTCTCTCCCTCAAAGGCCTCCCCTCGGGGACACTCGCGCTCATCACGGCGGGCGCCTCGTGGCGCGGCGGCGGCGGCGGCGGCGGCGGCACCACCACGTGGGCCGCAGCGGGCGGCAATGGTCGAGGCCGTGGCGGCGGGCTCGGCGCGCGGCGCCTGGCCTCGAGCTCGCGCGAGACGGCGCCGCCGCCCTTGGGCAGGAACGAGGCGCCCCAGCGGTGGAGGCGGAGCATGAGCTGCGAGTGCGCCGTCCTGCCGCCCACCTGCCCGGCGGGGCGCCCGCACGCCGGGACGAGGAGCGGGAGGAGGCCGCCCTGCCCGAGCCCTCCCGGGCGGCGGCGTCTGGCCTCCCGGCGGCGGTCCTCGGCGATCACCGCGGAGAGCGTGGCGCCCGGCGACGGCGGCGGCGCGGGCGAAGGCGAGGAGGCTTTCACGTCCATGCCGATCCCGGAGCCGGAGCGTGGGGGTGGAGTGGTGGACCGTGGACGCGGCGGTGTGTCGTGTGGCATCGCCGTGGCGCGAATTTGGAGGAGGGGAGACCAATGCGCGGCGAGAAAGCCAAGGACGGCGACGGGGAGACCAACGCGAGGAACCGCGACCGGGCGATGTGCTCCGCTGGGGGGTGGCAGGCACTGGAGCCAGTCAGGATACGCGACCGCCCGCCGGCCGTTTCCTGTCGGTGCCGGGCCTGGGGATTCCCGAATTGTTCTTTCCCCTCTCGACACCCGCGGCCGGCTTCTGAAGTTCTGTGTGCCGTTGCAGTTTCAAAAACGAAGCTGGCGGCGGGTACGGTGACGTCACCGTAACATTGAGCCGCTGACAGGCCGGGGCCACGCGCCAGCGACAAAAAGTCACGCCGACGTATGTCTCCGATCGGAACGCCTGCATGCATCACGTCAAGGTTCAGAAGATGTCGAAGGCTCCAATTTACAACTTTATATCATGCTTAATATAATGAAACAGGCGATGCCGCAGAATATGCGGCGAATCCTTCAGGTGATTAGCGGATGAGTCATCTTTCTTTCGAAACAGAATTATAGGTCGTGCCGCCTATACTGTACCCCAGAGGTTGTTCCAATCCAACTCCACATGGAAAATACTGCAACATTTATTTCAAAAAAAAAATACTGCAACATCATTGGAGAATGCTTAGCAGCTGGAGCCTTGGAGGTAGTACCTAGCAACGTCACGAGCCGGCCTGTTTGCAAATCCCTGCTGGCTACCATGGGAACAGAATTTTTGGGTGGGTGCTGAAAATGGGTACCGGACAGGCTGAGCTTAAAGGGGTGTTTGGATTTTTAGAGGACGTTTGGATCCTTGAGCTAAAATTTAGTCCGTGTCACATCAGATATTCGGAGGCTAATTAGGAGGACTAAACATGAGCTAATTATAAAACTAATTACACAGATGGAGGCTAAATCCCGAGACGAATCTATTAAGCCTAATTAATCAATCATTAGCATAGATTTACTGTAGCAACACATTGTCAAATCATGAACTAATTAGGCTTAATAGATTCGTCTCGCAAATTAGCCTCCATCCGTGCAATTGGTTTTGTAATTAGGCTATTTAATACTCCTAATTAGTATCTAAACATTCGATGTGATAGGAATTTTAGGAGCTCCTAAAGAAACAAACAAGGGCTAAGTTTATTCTGAAGAAATGCTGTGGCAGAATTTCGCGGGAACTGAAGCTTGTCACGGAACCGTCAAGTCTGATGATCGTTGGCTTCAGTGAATCGTTTCGATCAGGTCACCCGAACACCATGATAGCCTGAAGCTATTCACGCGCGCTTAATGTACTACACTTTCAGTGCTTAAAACAAGGAATTCTTTCCCCAACCATGCAGCAGAACAAGGACATATGGGATGAAACATATGGCGAACAAACCTGACGCACGCATACAAGCACAGCGACATCACTCTCCACATTTTTCCAGTGAAAGGAAACAAACAAAGAGTTACAAACGTGTCATACCACTCACTAGAAAACATAATAGTCCAATGACTATTGTTATCCATGATGATTATAGAATCCATCGGATTGATGACCGGATGTTGATGATTTTTGTGAGAATTTTAGAATTTATCTTTTTTTAGCACTTGTCTTGTGAGCATTAACATGGATACTCTAAAAATACCCTCCATTTAGTAATAGCAGTAAGATAGTTCTATGGCCTGGATCGTGCTGTTTTCAAGAAATTTCTTGTAGCTATCACTCTATCACACATTCACCGTGACTTCACACCGAGATACAAGTAAATTGAAACAAAGCTGATGATTCAGTTCACATCAGTAGCGAGCTTCCTCTTTCTGACCACTGGAGGGCAAGATGGATACATTACTGACTATTAAAGGTGTTCAACTGATCATATTGGTCAGAGAAGAAAACTTGCATCCAGTATCCCATAGCTCATATGCTCACAGCTGTTCTGCATGTTCAATTTTTCTGTTTGCGATCACTGAAGATAGTTGATGGAATCCTATGTACTTTGAAGGCCATGGCAATGGAAAGTGTGGTTTGCAGTCTTGCATACTGTGTGCCCCGTGGTACCTAATTCATATCAGACATGATAATGAGTTAAGAACATTTCAGGAAACTTCAGTTGTTCAATTTGTCAGACAATGGTGTGACTGTCTTCTTCTTCTTCTTTTTTGGTATTCACTAAAGTGTGCTAGATTATTGAACTGCTGTAACAACTGCATCATCCACAATAATGCTGCCCAACTGAACTGACAAAGTTTTTATACTTGGCCATTGCGAATTTCTCAGCTGCTGAGTTGAGGCAGCCAGATGCCGTCATGTCGATGCAGCATGCATGCATATAAATGAGAGCATGACTTCTGACAAATTTGCAATTCATCTCCTCAGAAATAAAAAGTATATATAGCTGCTTCGGATAAAATGACACGAGAATTTCTTTCTCCGTTCAGATGGCTTCAGGAAAACTCGTCAAACTGATTCGATGCATTCTCCTGATATGAAGCAGATCGTTGTGTCCTTACAGTTTCAGAACTTACAATGCTGAGAGCACCATGTGGAAAATGATTCTCTAAGGTTTTGCCGTGACAATGAACCATATTCGCCTCAGCCGGATGATGACAGGAATAGATATTGGCTGGTTTGCTCGGCAGCTTTCTCCAGATTCATCAAAAGATTGCACTCAAGCAATGCTTTTCAGCACTTAGCTTTCAGGCATGAACTGAATGAAAACCACGGCTACATGATTTGTTGCTGAAGCACTAGTAGAAGTTCATGAGCTCGGCATTCCTTGATTCTTTTTCCTCAGCAAATGAAAGCCACATTGTGTTGACAAAAGGTCATGGCAATGCAGATTCAGAAGCATATATGATAGTGTGTGTGTGACCACCTTTTGAGATGAAGAAGCAGGCTGCCGATATATATATACTGTCAGACAAAACCTGTGATAGCTGCTCCTTTCATTTCTGTTTGGATCATGCGCTAACGGGTGAAAATTCTAAAGTTTAGCACCTCTATGCAACGGGAGAGCCCATAGTAATTTCAGAATTCCAAATAAATCTCAAAGGCTCATGTGGGCAAGAGGTGGAGTGGTGCAAGTTTTTAATCCCACATTACTAGTGGAGGGAAGGGATAACCAACTTAAATATGGAAGTTGTCTCCACTCCTCCAAGCTATGTGTGTGGGGAGAGAAGGAGAGCTCCACACGCGCGCACTCACTCGCCACACCACGCCTCGCCGGGTGGGGCGAAGGGCGCGGGCGCGCGGCACCTGCGTGAATGGTCCGCCGAAATCCGGCCCCTCCCTTGCGGGGGCGCGGCTTCCTTTTGCCATTTTATTTTTTGATTACTTGGTCTTTAAGTCAGCGAGATATATGGAATCCTAACCAGTTTAGATCACGATCGCGACGTGAGAATCGTGGGCTCTCCTATATATGCGACCTACCGGCCTCTACCAAAAATAGATCTATTTGAGCTAGGGTTTTTGCCTCCTCTCGCTGCTGCGCCGCCACCGTAATCTACTCCATCCCGATTGTCGGCGTGCACCGGCGATTGGGAGAGCAGGTCTCCAGAACCGTCGTCTTCAGCGATCCTGCACCGGGAGAGGGCGAATAAGGTTTTTGGGAAGCGCTCTGCGCGACTGCTCGATTGCTTCCTCCACTTCGTCAAGTTCTTCGTCGACTCCTTCACCACGGCTCGTCTACCTCTTCGTCACTCGGGCGTCACTCGCCGTCGCGAACAACGTCAGGCTGCTGATCGTCGTCGCCTGCTATACCCGGTAGTCGTCCAGGAGCCGGTCTTCATCAAGAAAGAAACGTACGATCTCTTATCTCAGGTTATATCTTCCATACTAGCTATTATGATCTGTTGCAGTCTGATAGCACTGGATAGTATGGTAGAATGTGTGATTCTATTTGCAATGATAGACTTGTCTAGATCTTGCGTAGACATGTCTAGTTTAATCTGCTATCTGTTCATCGTATTCATGATTTATTTTTAGATTAAATTAAAACTAAAAGTGCTTATATATCCCACAGGCTAAACTTTAGCCCATCTCAAAAAAGTGCAAAAAACACTAGCTGGTGGGGAAGAGCTAATGTGTCCTAATAGCTTGTGAAAAGACAACAAGAGGGAGAGAGAAAGGAAAAAGGTAAGAAGATAAAAGGGTATAAGTGATATTTCATGAACTTTAGTACTATCTATTAGCCATATCTCTAAATAGGTGGGTGGAAGTGGTAAAGGCGCCCTCGGTTCACTCAAGGAGTCTTTTTATTTCTCTCTCGACAGCCAGCAGAGCACCCCACACAGTACGGCCCAGCTGCGAGCGTGATGCCCAAGTCCAAGCCGTCCCGTGTGGTTCAACTTTCAACGATGCATATCTCTGACTCTGACCGTTCTTTTGTTCTCTCCTGATGAGAATTTGACTCCTGACCTTTGACCGACCGACTTGGCCGGACCAGGCCAGCTTGTACTCCCAAGGAAAGAGCCGGAGCAAAGCGCTCTTCCTCTCTGCAGCTTTACTTACGAAGGCCATCTGTCCATCTGTGTAATTGATTTTATAATTAGTCTATATTTAATACTTCTAATTAGTATCTAAATGTTCAATGTGACAGAGATTAAACTTTAATCCGTAGAACTAAACACCTCGTGCATCTCTATCCATCAGCTAGCTTCCCCATGCACACGATGATCATTGGGTTTAGCTGGCAGCAGACACCATGCATAGTATACATGATGATCGGGATGCCAAATTAAATTACGCATGATTAAGCTGAACCACTGCATGATTAGCTTCCGTTCCGTTCTTTATTAGACATGTACATCCTTGTTTTCCGTTGCATATACTAATCCCAACATTGATGCAAGCAGCAAGCATCGGTACGATCCTACTAATCATGCCTAACGCCTACCCTTTTCCTGCAGCCACGTCACCTTGCCTTCATTTCCCTACCTCTTTCCGAAAAACAAACCTGCCACAAAAGTGCCTCGCCAGTCCCCACCTGTCCCGTAACACCCCAGGTGTTAATCTTAGAATTAGATAACTTCATTAGTGTATAAAGAGTATCATGTCAGTGCATCAGTTTAAACTCCTTTAAATTGTCAGTTATTGATTAAATGAAACTTTGTGAAGTAGTTCAAAATTTTGCTATGTAGCTATGCCTCCTGTTATTTTATTTAAATATTTGATGCAAAATGATGAATTTACAGAATTTTTGCTTAATTTTTGGGTGACGTGTGCTAGTGATAAAAATTAAGTGAAGTTTCAATTTTAATTGTTTTCCTTTTCAAATTCTATGCAATCCTTTTTAGCTCTGCAGTTGGTTCAAGCTTCTTTGTGTTCTTTGTGATTTTATCTTTCCAATGGGTATTTTTGGAGGATTTTTTATCAGTAGTAGCTTGCTCTTTTGAAGGAGGAAAGATCTTTTCAGAAAAATATCACGAGCCCACTGTCACTCCTCCTTTCTCCCTCCTCCCATCTCTCTGTTCTCCCTGCCGCGGGTGACAGAGCAGGTCTCCCCACCGTGCCACCATCTGCCTCCAACCATCCAGCCTCGCAGTCAACGCGTGTGCGCTCCGTCAAAACCCTATGTGCACCATGCCGTCGCTGACCAATCGTCTACCAGCTCCGCCGCACCATACCGCTAATGCCACGCCAGCGCCTCCTCGCCTGCGCTCGCCACTATCATGTCGTCCTCGCTCCACTACCGCCATCCCCTCACCTTGACGCAGCACCCAACCGTCTCTTGCCCGGCCTTATCCTCTCCAAGCTAGTCAGCCTCCTCTTCCCTCTCCCATTCTTCTTCCTTCTTCTTGCTTCGGCCAAAACGAAGCAAAACAGAATCGAGCCGAGCAGGGCGCCTTTGCCGGCCAAATCCCGCCATTGCCCTTCACCAAAATTAAATCACCGCCACCCAAATCTATAAGGCCTTCCCATCTACCTCCTCCATCTCTTCTTGCCCACCGCCATGCACCCTAGCGCTGGGGATTGAAGTCCCCGCGCAAGCCATTGCCGCCGGCCACAATACTCCACTCCACCGTCGAAACCCACCTTCCCAGCTTCCTCTTGCCCCACTAACCCCACAAACGGAGCCATGATGAGCTCTTGGTGCCCTAGCGCTCGCCGCTTTGCCTTCTTAGGTTAGTTGCCGTGCGCGTTCGTGAGCTCGCCACCGGCCATGCGTCGCCGCCAGTCACGACTAGGGCTAGCGTTAGAGTTTTGAGGAGAAAAGAGGGGGAGAAGGTGCGCCAAGTCGTGGGGAAGGCGAAGGGGTAGTTTTTGGTGAGGGAGGCGGAGCCCCCACGCCGGTGCTGGCACGCCGTCGCCGCTCAGGCGCGAGCTAGAGGTGGAAGAAGGGGCGAAGGGCGCGGGTGAGAGAAGAATAGAAGTCTAGGGGGTGATGCGTAAAAGGTTAGGGTTTAAGTGCTGAGGTGGAAAACTTCAAGGGACCTAAGTGCTAGATTCAGGGGGTTTAGTGCAAAAGCAAGGGCAGATCCGCTAATATAGTTTTGTTCCGAGGACCTTGCCACGAAAGTAACTTTTCTTTTTTCATTTTAGTTTTGGTTGAAATGGCTGAAATTTTGGAAATCCGTATAAAATTATAGAAAAATGATAAAATATAAAATAAATTTTGTTGGGTTCCTGATGCTCAAATATACTTAGGAAAAATACTCGTCCTTGTGAAATATGTGCTTCTATTGCTGATTAAAATACATGTTGTTTAATCTCCTTAATTTGGAATAAATAGCTCTAGTACTCATAAAATCCTGATAAATTCACAGTATCATACTCCTATGTTGAAAAGTATTCTAGAAAGTTTGTAGAACCAAATTGCTTATATAACTTTAGGTATAAATTATTCTTCATATCTGTTGTTTTGCAATGTTTGATTTGTAATAAATTCTGTGGAAATCCAATCATGCTGAAATGTCTACAGTAATATTTTTGGGTGATTAGTAAACTCCTGTAAATGATTTATGTTCATATAATACAGAATGCTTCTTAAATAATTATTCTTGCTATAAACTAGTTTAAATTATTACAAATACTTGCTGCTAGATTTATGGGCTAAAAAAATATTTTATGCTCTTTATCAGTAGCATCTTCATCCCTGAAAAGTTTGCTAGCAGAATCTCTATGGTTGCTTATTTATGTCATTTATTTGGCCTCTGGTATGTTATTACTATAGTTTCACTTATGTTTTACCTAGGTCTTGTTGCCATCATGACATGCTAAATCACTTATTTACAACCTGGCATTCATACCATGCTGCAACCAAAGTTACTAAAATATTACTGGCTTAGTTTGATAATGGTATGTCTCACATGAAAACTCTAGTGTTTCCTTGTGTAGATAATGATATACTTGTATGGTCTCCTTTGGTTTTTAAATGTTGTATGATTGAGTTGCTGCAAAGTTAACTTGATGTATGATTGAGTTACTGCATAAAATTTGAAGTTGCATTGTCGTGTTTACAATTTATTCACTCATTTGCATTGCGTCATGGCATACATGTAGATTCCGTAGCTGAGGACGTGGTGTACCAGATCATGGGTGAACAAGGAGAAAGGATCAACAGTAGAAGCCCGAAGACCTGGCCCAAGGTCGGAAGGGCCCAAGGTCTAGTTGACTCTAACTCTACAGCTTGGGAGTCAAGCCCCGGAGCATGACCCCTAATTTCAAAACTATGCAATTATATTAAATACGTGTTTAGTTTATGCATGACCCCTAGTTACATGATCCCTAGGACTCCCAAGTTCAAATACTAGTATGTGTAGGTCAATAGAAGTGCCATGCTTAATTAAGAACGATAGAAATCGAGTGATCTTCTATCGCTCGTGAGACATAGGACCTTTCGATATCTATGGCAAGTTACTTGAGAATGAATCACTGATGAAAGAAAAGTTGGAGATCAGGCGAAGATAGAAATGAAGTGGAAGTTAGTGTTGTTGGTTGCGCTCCGCCTGTGTCGATTAAGATCCGTTCGTTGTGGTCCTGCTGATCGAGTTTGAACTGTACTATACACATGCTGGAAGTAAGAGGTAGTTGAAATTGATAAAACTTAGAGGGTGTTCGGATACTAGGTGCTAAACTTTAGCAATGTCACATCAGATATTCGAATGCTAATTAGGAGGACTAAACATGAGCTAATTATAAAACTAATTGCAGAACCCTATGCTAATTCGCGAGCCGAATCTATTAAGTCTAATTAATCCATCATTAGCAAATGGTTACTGTAGCACCACATTGTCAAATCATGGACTAATTAGGCTTAATAGATTCGTCTCGCGAATTAGACTCCATCTGTGCAATTAGTTTTGTAATTAGCCTATATTTAATACTCCTAATTAGCATCAAAAATCCAATGTGACAGGTGCTAAATTTTAGCAGGTAGTATCCAAACGGGGCCTTAGTACCTTATGGCGTGATTGTAGATTGAGTTGGTCCTGTTTCCTATTCGTGCTAGTCAATAACTCACGGCTGGCCTAGGAAGGTACCGGTGGGGATTAGCACTCGAGGGTCGTAGGAGTTCTCAAATGCCATCACTCTTTAAGGAAACTGTTTGCCATATGCGGCTCGACGGCGCATGCATATGCCGTGTGTATAGGTCCACCTTGCAAGGTTATAAATCGAATTGATTCACCGCCGCTCTCGGTTAAGAGAACCTTGATCACCATGTCACATCGTAGTAAGAAGTGGAATGAAAGGAAATGTGAAATGATGTTGATGTTGTTATCTAATGAATTTTTTTTCCATACTGAAAAGTTTTGAAAATATTGTTCATGTAGAATGGTTAGCTCAACTTTAAATTGGATGCTAAAACTTGAAAGTAAGGATCCACTCTTAGTCACTTTCTGGCAAAACAAACCCCTAAGCCAAAAGCCTTGCATACTAGGAGTCGACTAAGTATGTACCATAGTTGGGTAAGTCTTATTGAGTATTAGTATACTCAGCCTTGCTTTGTTGTTTACTTTCAGGTCTTAGTGAGGAAATGATAGAGTTGGTTACCGGCCAACCTTGGGATGGCTGTCCTTTACCTGAAGGGTGGACGGTTGAGTGATCTCCGACCTCACCTTGAGGTGGTCCCACATTTGATGACATGTGGTGGGCTACTCATATCGTCATGTATCTTTATTCTCGCTTTATCATTTAGACTTCCGCTGTATTTTAGTTAAGAACTCTAGCTTGTAATCTTTTATGAATTTCAAACTTGGTTTGTAAATTAATTTTGAACTCTATGTTTGTAAACCGAAATACCATGGCGTATCATCTGCGCTCACCTTCGTGTGAGACTTGTTGCATGTTCTTTTGATCGAGGTATTCAGTGGTTGAATCGGGCTTGACTCGATGGACTGCCGAATTACACTGTTTTAAGTGCGTGTGACCGGATTAACTATTAAGATGATGGTTAGCGTAATTGAGTCGGTTTAATTTGGGTGGTTCCGCCACATGTCCTCGTCTCTTTCCAAAACTTGCCACCTCGCCCGCATCCTAAACTGCAGACATGCATAGCTAGTCAAAGCATGGAAAAAAGAAATTGCAAAGGTGTTTAATTACTTGATATGCTTAGGTTCACTAAATTCATGTACTATAAACGTGCCCTGATCAAAGCGTTCCTTCCATCCGCTTTCGATCTGAAATCCGACCGGAGGGAGCAGGTCCACTCCCAACTCCAGCACGCAGTACTGTAGCAGTTTGTGTGGAGGGAGAAGGAAATGTGATAAGTGGAGGTGCCGCGGCACGGTATTGTAGCCTCGAGTGGTGGCCCGCTGGGCGAAGAAAAGGTGATGGTGGCAGCCCACACGGCCACACCACAGCATTGGCCGGCACAAGCCAGGACCAACAGGTGAGCCACGTTGACGTGCCAACCACACCGGCAGGTCGAGCTGGTCGGTACTCAACTCCGGCGATTTCCGCACAAGTATGCATCAAAGCGGTTTCCACAAGAATAGAGCAAAGCTCTTCATCCCTATCCCTTCCGCTCTCTACTGTAGCTTTCTACATCTCGCCACTTCCAGCCTCCTTCTTCTCCTCTACTGGCACTGCCAGCGACAAGAGGGAGGTGGGCCGACCCCCGCCACCCGTGTATATATCTTTTCTTAGCATGTTTCTTCGGTTGGAGATTCTTCCTCTCCCTCTCCGAAGCCGCATCCCTGTCACCGTCGTTGTGTTCCTCGCCATCCATGGTGAGCTCCATGCCGGTGCTTCCCTCATCACTGGTGGTCCACAGGTGCGGAATGAAATAAATCCCCCTCGCTGCATGGATTCAGCTTCCACTCCATCCACCCGCCGCCGCTTGGATCCACTCTCCTCCACCTTTGATTCGGCTGTGCTGGAGGCGATTTCGGCTGCTATCATCGTTGGTACGTGCGTCTCTGCTTCAGTTTGCTCAGTCATCGGCGTTGCTCCAGCAGGCTTAGCCTCGATGCTCGCCGTCGCCTTCGACTTCATGCCGCCCACCCCGAGGCAGCCCCAAGCTCAACTACAACTAGCTTGCGACCTCGTCGTCTCTGTTGCAGCAGCACGCCTTCCATCGGCTTTGAGGTTGTCGTTCAAGAAAGCTCCGACGATCGCTTTAACCAAATCTTTGGTTCGTCAGAGAAGATGGACATCGTCGGCTACCTCATCCACTTTGAACCGTCGCTTGGCGTGGTTCCTCCACTTTGCCTCCATGTGTTTGTGGCGCCTCTAGCAGCCCAACCACTTGGCTTTGCTGCTTGTCGTCGCCGCCGGCGACTTTGCTTGCTCTGCTCCTTTGCTTTTATCAAAAAAAAAGTAGGTAGCAGACAACTTGATAGGTTACTAGTTTTCTGGTCTTGATAGGTTACTAGTTTTCCGGTCGACCGGGACCCAGGGTCCAAGTCGCCCAAGTCAAGTGTGTTGTTCGTCCAAGTAGAGTAGCTCCGACGATCCATATTGATCGCTTCGCTTGTGCTTTTCTGCAGTGCTGTGAGGCTGCGACTGTGCTGCAGCTACAGCCGGTCAAGAACCTCTGCTGCAACCACACAAGCGTGTTCAATTGCTGCAACCACTAAAAAAATAACATAATGGGAATAGCTAATGGAAACGAGAGTGGAAAAATAACTTTTCTGGACGTTGCAGCCGAACGGCTGCTGCTTGGACTTGCAGCTGCAGCCGCTACCGCTGCAAAGTAGCTCAAGCAATCGAACATAGCTGGCTGACCCGGTTGGACGGAGAGGACAGAGTCGGCATCCTGGTTTGCGATCCAATTAAGAGTAAATTGATGCCTATTTCTTCCCAATTAAGGGGGGTGTTTGGATATTAGATGCTAAACTTTAGCAGTGTCATATTGAATGTTCGGATGCTAATTAGGAGGACTAAACATGAGCTAATTATAAAACTAATTGCAGAACCTCGAGCTGATTCGCGAGACGAATCTATTAAGCCTTATTAATCCATCATTAGCAAATGGTTACTGTAGCACCACATTGTCAAATCATGGACTAATTAGGTTTAATAAATTCGTCTCGTGAATTAGACTCCATATGTGCAATTAATTTTGTAATTAGTCTATGTTTAATTCTTCTAATTAGTATCCAAACATATGATGTGACAGATACTAAACTAACTTTAGCAGGTGTATCCAAACATTCCTAAACCAAGCACTGGCTAGCTTCTGTGACCATTGCTCGAGTGCGTCCCAGCTGCTCTGACCCTCGCTCATTTGCAGCAGGTACATCTGGTACACATCAGCTGCCGTCATCCGGATATCTGGTTATTGGTTGGGATCCATCGACTAGCTAGCTACACCCACGTATCATCGTAACTGATCAGCTATCACTAAACAATATAGCACGCATTCCGTGATTGTACAAGTTGCCATGCATTTGGAAGCTTTGCCTGAACTCGTTTCATCAGAGCGGCTAAAAACAGCTTGTGATAGAGCAGATCGAGTAATCGACTAGTCACCACACAGGCTTGTTGCTTCAATTCTTACGCGCAGCTCGATCCTACTACGATCCGCTGCAGTTTTTGGCACTGACAAACGTGTGCTACCTCAAGATTCGCAAAACGGGGCTCGAATTGGCTGTGTTGGTCGCTGCATGGTGTTAAGCGAACTGCTAGTACTGCTAAAGCTCCCTCCATGCCTCCTTCTAGAAAGATCCATCCACCTGCCCCCACCCTGCCATAGCCCAGAGCAGCAGCCAGCCACCGCCACGTACGTTAGGTCTCATTTGGAGTGAGGACTAAAGTTTAATCCCTATCACATCGAATGTTTAGATACTAATTAGTGTTAATATAGGTTAATCACAAAATCAATTGCATAAATGAAGGTTAATTCGCGAGATGAATCTATTAAATCTAATTAGTTCATAATTGACCATGTGATGCTACAGTAAATATGTGCTAATCATAAATTAAATAGGCTTAATAGATTTGTCTCATAAATTAATCATGACTTATACAATTAGTTTTATAATTAATTCATGTTTAATCTTTTTAATTAGTATTAAATATCCGGTATAACCTGAACTAAAAATTAATGGATGGATCCCGCACCGCACCCGCGGGACACGTCCCGATTCGAGCCGGAGACCAAGAGCGCCTCGTGGAGACCGAGAGACCCTGGAGCCTGGACTGGAGTGCCTCATCCCCACGCCACGCGTGACGTCACCCCGCGGGACCCAGCGCCAGCCCGCGCGTGAGGGCTCCACCGACCTGTGAGGGCTCCACCGACCTGGGACGGCACCTCCGCCGTCGGATCGAGATCGCACGCCTCCGGACGTGCCCGGGCCCAGTCCCGCGCCCGCACGAGGAAAGGGTGCGCGGGCGGGGGTGGGTGGTGGGTCAAGGAGAGGCGGCGGCGGGCGGCGACTGCTGCGATGATCTTTGCAAGGAGGCGGCACGTGGCCCCACACGAGCCGGGCATCCGGGCAGGCGGCGGGGACCAATGGGCGGGCGACACGTCGACGCCCCAACCCACACGTGTGGACCACGCGGCGGAATGACTCGCGCATGACCGGCGACGGACGAGAGGATGCTGGGGCCCGGACCCGGCGCGCGTGGGGCCACCGGGAAGACGCCGCCGCGGCTTGCACACGGGGAAAGCTTTCGCGCGGCGGCTGCCACTCCGACGTGCACTCTGCGGGCCGCGTTGCGTGCTTGCTTCCGGTTGATTTGTGCTCGCTCGGTTCCAGTGACAGAGGGGGGAAGGGGACCGAGGATTTGCCGCATGGCTCGCCAATTGATGACACATACACGCGTCAACGAGCGCTGAAAGAAATGCCTTTGAGGCTTGAACCGCATCAAAATTACTCCAGCTCCGTGTGAGCAGGAACTTGCGATTTGAGTCAAATGTCTGCCTGTCCCCTCTTCGACCATGGGACTAGCATGATATTCTAATCCTCCATTCTCGAGTAAACATGCCTAATGTGCAGCTGATGCGTTGAAATGCGATACGTGTAGCCAGGATATCGTGTTAGACAACTTCGAAGAGAAAACATCATCAGAATTGGGCACTGCACCTATATGTTCAATTTTGCAGCACCTATACATGATCCATCCTTGTGAACAAAAGAAAGATGCCATCACCAAATGGAGATGGCACTCCTTTCCGCACAACCCAAGAGATGGAAGACACATCCACTCCGATTGAGCTAATAAGATAGTATGGCATATCTTGCGCAGCTCCTGCAGCCGAACCACCAAGAATTCCCGACCACGTCCATGTCGACATCGCCCACCACTTTGAATTCTACACACGCGCACAGGAAAGAAAAAAACCTCCTTCCATTTCTGCCCCCCGTCCTTTTGGGAAATGTCACACCCCCACTTTCATTTCCTCCCCTTTTCATGTCACTACCACTGTGGCATCCCCTCGAGAAAAGGGAAGCCCCTCCAAAGCCGATTCGCCTCGCAAAGTTGCGTGGAAGCCAGAAAAGAATGCGTGTGAGCGGCAGCATATGTTTCAGCTGCTGCCGCCGCCGCTCCTCCCAAAGCTGATGCTGCTGCCATCCTTCCTCTAGTGTCCTCTCCTCTCTGCATTAGATGCTTCTGTTCCAGGTCGTTTTCATGGCGTTACCCACGAAGCCGTCCGTTTCGTCCCCTCTGTTTATAATAGTCTAGGTTAGGTCGCGAATTGGTCAGTGTCCCTCTCTTTGGCCTAAACAAACGAAAAGCCAACCCTTGTTCAATGGCTTCATCGATGCCGTCACTGACTATTCAGGTATCAGTATTATGTCAGCAGGCACCCCCCATTTAATAATCCAGGATTAGATGAGCAAAGAACGATGCTAATTGTATAGATAATCCGGGTGTTCAATCATACATGGCCAGGCAATCGCATTCGTAGTGGCTTTCTATCAACGCAACCCTGTTGGGCAGTAACGTGACGCCATTTCCTAGCTTGCTTCCTGATGGTACCATCATCAAGTGGCAGCAATGCTATGCGCTAGAGTCTGGACTGACCTGATGTTGAGAACCTTCAGTTGATCAAAAGCCGACGAACGGAAGCACATTATCCATGGACACAGATAGAATCATAGAAACGTGTTCGGGATCTATCATCTCATTCTCATCCTCAACTAGGCAATGCATACTTGCAGATGAAGAAAGCACTACTGCTTATATAAGTTGTGACTGACACCAATCAAGCACAACAGGTCCATCACAAAACTCTGAAGGAGGATGCAAGGGAGCAGAGCCACCTGCATTGCTTATTAGCACTGACTGATTATCTCCTGACATTCTTCAGACATCTAATCTAGTAAAGGTAAGAGCATCACAAAAGCTAGGCTATACTGCTCCACTATGGTGATATGAAACAGAACAGGACTAAACATGTACATATATTTCTATCAGAAATATATATCTTCTGTCCTAACAGCAGTAATTAACTCTTAGTAATGGAAAGGCTAGTTTGATTGACATAGTTGCGGCAGGAGTAGTTGGTCTAGCATCAAGCACCCTCCTTTCTTTCTTCTCCACATTTCTTTCCCTCTCCCTTTGTGGAAAGCAAAGCCAGCGAGCAAATGGCATCCACCTCGAGAAGCACCACCAACCCCAAAGTGCCATGGCAAAGGAAGGCGGCCACCGAAGTGGTGGCCATCCCATTGCCGTAATGGCGGACTGTGATTCATGCACGGATTCAGCGACTCGCACTGCGATTCCGTTGGTTGAAGAGTACTTTTACTTTACCGCGCGCGTGTAATGCCAATGCCGCCGCCGAGGACTAGTACTCGACGATGAGGCTGCCGAACGGCGCGCGGTGCGGGATGCCCTTGCGCCGCTTCGTCGGCAGGGTCGGCGGCGTCGGGGGCGAGAAGCTCTGCTTCTTGTCGGCATTCCGCAGGGCGGAGGAGGAGGCGTTGCCGTCGGAGGCGGGCCGGAGGAGCCAGCTCCTGGCCTTGGCGGCGTCGGGGGCGCAGCCGACGACCTTGCACCCGAGGGAGCAGAAGCGGAAGTTGTCGAGGAGGCTGCGGGCGCATACCTCGCAGAGGTTGGCGGAGGCGGAGGCTGCCTTGCCGCCGCACCCGGGCTTCTGCTGCTGGGGCCGCTCGTTGAGGAAGACGACGCGGGCGCTGTTGATGACGTAGGTCTGCACGCCGGCGATGTCCATGAAGCGCTGTATGTCGGAGACCCGGATGACGTCGTGGTAGGATGAGCGGCGGATCTGGATGGTGTGGTGGTCGCGGTGGCCGTGCGCGAGGCAGAGGGAGCAGAGCGCGCCGGTGCCCGCGGCGGCGGAGCAGTCGAGGCAGAACATGTTGCACTCGCCGCTGCGGTGCGAGTCGCTGTGGGTCTTGCAATGCGCGAAGAAGCGCGCGGAGAGCAGCGGCTGCAGCCAGCGCGGCCACTGGTCCCCGTACGCCGCCGAGGCGGCCTCCTCCTCCGGCTCAGGGCCGCCGCCTCCCTGCAACGACAAAACAAAGACGGGCGGATTCGTCAGTTGACTAGTAGCCACTTTGCTCAATGGCGAAGCATTTGTATCGTACTAGTACTCCAAATTGGTTGTCTGTGAAGAAAAGCTGAAGGATTGAGACACAAATCAGATTAGTCCGCAAGGAAATTTCTCTCCTTGGAACCATCGCCAAGAAATTCGGTTGCTTTGCCTTGGGAACGGAATGGATGTGATGGCAATACAATTAGAATGAAACGCAGGTACCAGATAACCAATGCGGACGACCCAAAGCCAGAACCAAGAAAAGGTCGAGAAACATTGAATCTTTCGCATCGCCATTGCCAAAGGCAGGCAGGCAGCATTCATCCCCAACCCCAACCCCTCCCATCCAACAGTAACAGAAAGAAGACTAATCAAGAAACCGTCCTCCTTGGTTTGACAGGAGGGCGATGAATCGCAAGCATCAGTAATCAAGAATGGCAGGGCCCTGGGCTACAGAAAGACGGACGCAAGGGGGATGGGGGTGGCTGACTCACCATGATCCTGCGGTTCTTGAGGCGGAGCTCCTTGAACGGGGACTCGTGGTCGATCGCCATCTCCTCTCTTCCCCGAGACGCTTCTAGTCTTGTCCAAGAAGGCCCTTCCTTCTCCTTCCTCTCGCACGCAAAGGGGAGACGGCCGAGCAGGGGCGGGCGGAGGGAGCGGCGGTTTCTGCTGCGTTTCGCGTGCGGAGGCGGCGAGGCGACGGGACGGGACGGGAGGGAGGAGGAAATGTTGGCAGGCGAAGCAAAGCAAAGGGGAAATGGGCTGGGGACTGGGCTTATATGCACGCGCGGTGCGCGGAGGACTCGAGTCGAGAGGAGACGGGGAATCCCCTCAAAAAAAAAAAAGGAAAAAAAACAGAGAGGAGACGGGGAATCGGAGGAGGAATTGCAACGGGTCGCCGTCTGTTACTGTTGGAGGAGGAGAGAGCAAGGAAGGCGGCTGCGGCCGGAACAGCAGGGGGGTCGCCGTTCTTATCCCCTCGCCCCCAGGTCACCTAGGTCAGCCGCCCCGCCCGCACCCAGGTCTCGTCGCCCACCGGGCCCACCAACCCCCCAAATCCTCTTGTTTATACTGCCACGAATAAAATAAATGCGAAGTGCTACCAAATGTAGGACCAATCCAATCCATTTTGAATTCGAAATCGCAGCTGCCAGCGGATGCGTCACTCGCAATCAGAGAAGGGAGGAGGCCATTAGTTTTGTTGAGCCTGAGCCTGAGCCTGGGCCAGGCATTAGTTTACTCCAAATATCTCCTCCCTTGGGCCGATTAAATACTCGCCACCACTAATCTGTTGGTTTCCCTCCCCCGGCGACCATTAACAAAGGGGTCAGGAGCGGAAGCGCATGGCGCACCCGGCGCGGTGCACACCACCGGCGCCATCCACCAGAGATGCCGACGCGACGCACACCACTCCCGTTGGCCATGGCGCGTGGAACGGAAAGGGAAAACGGCAGCAGCAGAGCCTCGGCTGCCGTGATGCTTTTCCGTGCAGTGCCTGCGCTGCGCTGCGCTGCCGACCAGGCGCAGGGCAGGGCCGGACAACAGGACTTGACCTCGGCGACCGGCACGTGTTCCGGTTTGAACCGCCGCGAGGCCTTGCCTTACTTGGCGCTCAAGTTGGTCGGCTGGCTTGGAGTAGGAGGACATGGATCCGTCAGAATCCAGAGCGGAGTAGCAGTGGTACGGGTGTCACTTGGTTCAGCTGCAGCCACCATTGGCTTCTCGAATGCTGGTGGCAGGGAGGCATGGAGCAAGCTCTCCAAACGATCTCCATGCGTGGTAGTTTCTCGTGTTCATGTAGCTAGGCTAGTATAGTACGGTCGAGCTCGGTTTTGAACTGTTTTCTTTGATTAGTACGCATATACAATGCATCATTTAGAATTCAGAAACAAATGCTGCTCCACGCACCTGCACCATAAGTCCATCATCCATATCGGTTTTGTTTTTTGCCACCTGACATTGCTTCTCGCTGCCCCCCTGCTACTCCATTGTTTTTTCCTCTATCTATTCCTTTCCTGCCTCCAATAATGCTGCTGCTACTTTCTTCCAAAAAAAGTTAAACAAAGGGAAAGAAAATGCTCCTGCTACTCTACTAATAATGCAACCACTGGCAATACAGCTTTGCTCCCTGATCTTCTTCACTTTCTCTCTAACCTGCCTGCGAGGCTAGGCAGAGCACGAACAGAGTTTGAATTTTGAAAAAAAGATTCTGTCTCCTCCCATCTCAAAGGCGCCTTTCCAGTTCCACCACAGCTGCCGAGCGTGGGTATACGTAGATATAGAGACGGAGGGGCCGTCAGATTCCTCATCGCCCTACCCCTCTGCGGTCCTGCTTTCAGATGCCCTTCTTTCTTCACATGCCTTCTGATTCTTCTGCCTGCTTGTCATTTGTTGCTAAACAAGCAGGTGGAGCCCTCGGTTAACTAATCCCGCATTACCTGAAGATATCTGCTAGACTAGCAGTACCGTGATTACTAATTGGGTAGGGCAGGCAGACATGAGGAGAGGAGGAGGAGGAGGAGCCATGCCCAGGAATGCAGGGCCGGCACATGTTCTCCATGCTACTTGCAGCTCCAAAAATGTGCAAGCTCACTGCAGTGCAGCCACTGCAATGAATGCGTGATTGCTTCCGGAACCTTGTTAATAATGTAAGCACTCTTCTAATAGCGTGATTTGCAGGGCATCATCTTGTCCTCCCTTGGAAAGGAATCCCCCTGTTCCGTTTCAGCAGGTCAGTGTACTCTGCACTCCTGTCCCCCCTGATGGATCAGTTTCAGTCATGCAAATCGTGCTTGCCACTTGCACAAACGCAGTGGTTTGAACTTTTCAAGTTTGAACGTGCCCATTCGATCTCTTCGTTTCACTTTCACCGCAACGGAAGGGAAGGGACCCTGCTGCGTTCACCACTAGACCACGGTGTGTCCGGAAAGTCTTGAAGATTTTCTTGTCGACCGGATAGTGCAGTGTGCATGCCACCGATGAAGAAGACGGGCTCTGAGAGTGAAAACGGCCTGATGGGATTGGAGATATGCGTAGCGTGCATTGACAAGTCCGTGCATTGACAAGTCCAGCTCCGGCCTTTTACAAACGGAGCAGGGGAGGAGGAGGACGAAGAAAGTAGCGGCCACTAGTTGACGGTTACAAGGCACGTCGCTGCCATCCCACCCGCAACTTGCTCGAGAGATATGTTGCCGAGCGTGGAGGAACTTTTTTGTTTTTTGGCCCTTTTTGCGAAAAAATTTCACAAATAGGCCCCTGGCGAAACCAATTCCGAAAATGGACCTCCGGCTTGGCGCCAGGCTCGCTGGCGCCGATGTTATTGGGGATACGTCCGATGCCTGTGACCCCAATCGACCCACTCACCTTCTACCAGCTTGTGGCGCGGGGCAGAGATGGACTGAAAAAACCAAGAGAATTGCCGTGTGCTCGAGAGAGATGGCCTCCACACATGAAGAGACATGTCATCATCTCGGATCATAGGCTTATCACGCGTGACGTG
>NC_028458.1:35912066-35919304 GCF_000263155.2 Setaria italica | reverse complement strand
GTCGACGAGCCTTCAACCATAAATACCGCCCCTTCTTCCTGCCCGAGAGTTCATCCTCATTGTTCTCCACTCTCTCGGGTAAAAACTCTCCCTACTTCGTCCTAGACTACGAATCGACATTGTAGCTTAGGAAAGTTTCATTTCATCCGTGGATCCTGAAGAGCAAGGTATCCTCTCTCCGTCGTACCTTTTTTTCACATCGATTCGTTATATATTTCTTGCATTTTTGAACTTAGGGTTTTCATGCAAATGTAGGATGCCGAGGCGTGGAAAAGCTAAGAAACTAAGGTAATCTCAACGCCCGTAGTTATGTTATATACTCATTGTTGTGTATCAAATGAAAAAATCTTAAATGTAGGTTTATTCCTAAGTGCGTTTGATTCATAGAACCAAATAAACAAAATTGTAGTTATGGCGCTAAGAAGACCGGAAATGCGTTCGATCCATTGCCTCTGCCTAGTGGTGTTCCAGTGCCGATGTGCTTTTGCGGCGATCCTTGCAAGGTAGCCAAGTTCGAAGAACATGCCACGTATAGGCAGAGGTATTGGATGTGTTCCAACTTTGCGTTTGAACCTACACTTCGTCAGCGCCGCATTAACATGTTGGTAAGGAAATGTTGTTGTGTTATAATTATTGTCCATAATTTTTTTGTTTTATAACAGTTGCTTTTGTTGTAGACCCCTCCACCGCTATGTGATTTTGAGCAGTGGATCGACACTGAGATCGATCCTGAAGATAAGGAGTTTTTGGAGTATATGATGCGCTGGGATGCAGAGAGGAAGGAGGTGTACGAGAAGAGGCTCGTAGAGGAGGCTGCGGAAAAGGAGCACAAGGAAGAGGAGGAAAGGAGGCGGGTTGCTGCAAATAGGGAGGAGAGAGAGAAGAAGCTTGAGCGGGCACGCCGAGCGAAAGCAGCGGTTGAGGAGAATCCCGATGCCTTAAGGAAGGGAAAGTGGCCTCGTTGCACTCAGTAGCCATATTTAGGTTCTAGTTCTATGGTTTATTTATGAACAATATTTTCTACTGTGAGACTTTTATTATGTTGTCCTGTAATAATGCACTTTAAGTAAGAACACGCAATTTGTAGACGACATATGTTAAATTTGCGATGTAATTCATTTCGAAGTCGTAGTGTACTGAAATATCCGTAGAAAATCGAAGTCGTAGTGTACTGAAATATCCGTAGCAAATTAAAATGGTAATTGTTAGCGAAATTTCAGCAGAATTTCCCCTAATTGTTGATGCAATCCATACAAAATTACGAGATGCATAGTGAATATAAATACAAGCATAGAAACATAGAAGCATATGACACAAGCATTTGACACATTCATAATAGAATCCACAATAGTTCAGAATGAAAGTCCTTACACAAAGTTCAGAATGACACAAATAGTTCCGAATGACACAATAGAATCCACAAAGAGTTCCGAATGACACAATAGTCCATATGATACAAAGTTCGCAATCAGAATCGTCACTGCCTCCTAGTCTTACCCTTACCCTTGTGACCAAGGGCGTCGGTGCCTGGAGTGTATGGAGAACGTGGATGACGTAGTCTAGTGCCCCCTACAGCCTGTGTAGGCTGAGTCAAGGGAGCCTCCTGGAGCTGAGACGGGCCAATCTCCTCGGCCCTCTGCTCATCGTCGCCGCCGTCGTCGTCGTCATCGTCGTCGTCGTCTTCCTCTGATGCAATTGATTTCGATCCTGAGGGGCCTTGGCTGGACGTACCGACGCCTCCTTCGCGCAGAGATGGAACGTGCACGTCTCGCGTCGTGGCAGTCCTGCAACCACAACGAGCAGCCGCACGGCGAAGCCGATTTGACAATCGCTGCAGTAGTAAAAACAAGTTACACAAATGAAGAATGTAACGTATTAATGAAGTATTAAAAAGAATAATTTGAGACTTACCTCAAGGAAGCTCCGCGTCTCGGGGTCCCTAACTCGTGGACGAAATTGCTCTATATCTCTAACTGAGCTTTGTAGGGTACGCCCCTGCAACAAATGACTAAGTCACTAAAGCAACAAATGACTAAGTCACTAAATGACTAAATGATTAAGTTAGATCACTAAGTCCTTATCTAACTAACTAAATCTCTAAGTAACCTAACATAGAATATAGAAAAGTGAAGCCATTGTCTTACCATCCTATCCAGGATTGGTCCTGCCTCCACCTGCCTTCCACCACGAGTACTCTGATCGTACACCGTGTCTTCATCGTCGGATGACTGGATATCGGCGTAGTCATCTTCCGTCCACGCTTCCCTCAGCCTATGCCGCGTCGCACCTTGATACCAGCTCTGGTAGTGCCTGTACGCACTGTTTGTGTGCGGCTCGTTGTTCTCGTCCAAGTTCTGCTCGTACTGCTCCCATTCCACAATATACGCCTGGTGGAACGCGGGCCAGTCGGAGACCTTCCGCTTCTTCTTCCGATCCACGCTGCACGTCACGTTACACGTTACTGTTAGCCAAAATGTAGTTAATAGTATTGAAATATATGAAAAAGAAAGAAACTTACTTGTGTAACTCTATACTAGTCGAGGTCGCCTGTGGTGGCCAAATCTGCCTCATCCCAAATTGGCGTGCTACTCGATGTGGCAGGTGGTACTCGACAGCATAGAAGCAAATAAGAGGGCACACCATCCTGTAAATATCATCGTCCTGAACACACACGAAGCTAAGAGGAAAAGGAAGTGGATCGTCTCCGTCGTAAGGTTGCCAATTTACCTGCAAAATTTTAATCAAAAACGTTAGTTGTTATACTAAAAGATTACGAAGCATGTTTAAAAAAAATTCACTTACACTATGAGCAGTGAGCGCGTCTATCTCGTTGATGTAATCCAGGTACGCGCGGTCCAACCTGGTATGGCTAACCTTAACCTGATCCCAAATATATGCCCATGTCGGCTGTCGTCTCGGCGGCTCATCTGGGAACCACGGTCGACGCAGCATAATCTCGGGCCGACCGACAGGAAGACGGGACCACATCCATAATTGCAACAGGTAGACACACCCACCAACTGACGGGGAGCCCGAAGACCGACGGCACGCCTCGCACAGCTGCCGATACAGAAAGGACAACACAGCTGATCCCCAGCTGTAAGAACCAGCCTGGTGCCAGTCAGTGAGGCAGTGGATCCACATCCAAGACGCAGTGTCACCTGTACCGTCTGGGAAAAGAACGCAGGCAAAGAGGTGTAGTATCCACGCCCTGCAGTAGTGCCCAACTGTCTCAGCATCCGCGTCCTGGGGGCAGTGGCCGAAGTGTTCCCGCAGCCATGAGATTAGCACTCCAGATGTGCGTGTCCCCTGCTCGTCAACCTCTCGCCCCAGGAAGGCTGCGACTCGTGCTCTCCAACCACCGGTGACGCACGGCCCGGTGACTGGCTGGCCCCGAATCGACAGACCAAGCATCTTCTGACAGTCCTGTAGGGTCACTGTCATCTCTCCGAACGGGAGGTGAAAGCTGTGAGTCTCTGGTCGCCACCTACATTTCGCCGGATTATTATTTGATAACATGTAAACACATAACAAATTGAATATGACTAGTGGTAATAGTACCTGTCGACCAACGCAGTTATAGCCGCTGAATTGAACCTGGGCATCCCACGACGAACCTGATACGAGATGACATCGAGGCCAGCCATCTGTAGTAAAGGAGTGTAGCGGTCGTCGTACTGCAGCGCCAAAAACCCATCATGGGCTCTAGAACGAAGGAGCGGAAGGACCTGCATTCAAATAAACCAAGTCAGAGATTACATAGGACAAAAGACTTGGGCGCTCGCAAACCTTTAATCATGAATTGTAAATTATTACCTGCCCTCCCGCTATGAGACGACCTCGGTGGGTCTGGTCGTACGCCTGATCTAGAAGGTGGAAGTGCGCCATCCTACAAAAAGGCAAAAAGATATAAGATTAGTAAAAAATAAATCATTAAGTTAGAGATGTAGAATCACAACCTGTATGAATAAAACACATATCACGTAACGAAATAAGGTATTAGTCGCACCTCACTAATTTGCCAACGGCAAGTGCGTGAATTATGACCCAATCTACCGCACTTGCCGCACTCGTTCTGTTCTGGATCAGCAAGAAATGGTGTTGCTCTACCACGCCTCGTTCTTCCGGATACCTGATCCATAGTCATGTTATGCCTCGTCCGCTTCCTTGTTCCACGTTTGTTCCAACGGTATGCAGGATCCGCAACATATTTTGGCCCATCATACGGAGGCCACTCTCTAGGATCCCGGAAAGGCACGAAGCGGGGGCTCCATGTCCGCACAAGGGTGTCTACGCTGAACTCATGTGGTATCATGCTCTCGATATCAAAATTGCGATGCCTAGCTGCTGCCACCAAATGAGAACATACGAAGTGGTACTGCCTTGGCCTACCACAAGTGCACTTGAAATCTCGGAGAACTACCACATGTATCCTCGACTCTCGGATCTCACCGTCGGACGTTGTACCGCCCCTATGCTCCACCTGATAAGTCCCTGAGCCGAGATCAAAACATTGCACCTCATGTGTGGAAGCCCTTTCATTTGCAATGATGAGATGTCTCTTTGGTTTTTCAGCCCATCTCTCCCCAGCAACCAGCAATGCTTCTGCTTTTGCGTGTCTTTCATTGAACCACGCAACAAGCCTGTAGAAGGTGAATTCAACGATTGCGTTCACAGGCATACCACGTATCCCCAATAACAACTTATTGAATGACTCGGCCATGTTACTGCACTGAAACTCATACCTCCAACCACCGACGTCGTGAGCTCTAGTCCACTTATCCACATCTCTCATCAAACCAGCAAGCCAATGTCGACCTTCTGCATTTGTTGCGGTCCTTACCTGCTCCAATTTGCGCTGAAAGTAATAGTCCTCAAGCTGCCGTGCTGCAACTTGAAACAGATCAAAATTATCCTTCACACCATCCTTCCGAAGAAGGTTCTCCGCAAGGTGCCGAGTGCACCAACGATGATGCAAAGGTGCATAACCCTCTATCTGTTCTTGCACAGCATTAAGTATGCCCTGATGCCTATCGGATATGACGCCAACCTCCCTACCAGGACCAACCACATGTATCCGGACTAGTCTTAAGAACCACCCCCAACTGTCATTGTTCTCCCTCTCAACCAATGCAAATGCCAAAGGAACCAACATATTGTTCGCGTCACAAGATATGGCTATAAGAAGTGTGCCTCTATATTTGCCAATCAAAAACGTACCATCAATAGAGAAAACAGGACGACAGTGCCTAAAGGCTTCCACAGACTGAGGGAAGCACCAGAAAGCACGCCCGAATATCTGCCTCCCGTCCTCCTTCCAAGCATTTGGCTTTGGAATGTACTCATAATGCATGCCTGGATTCACCGCTTTAATAGCATTAAAAATATATGGTCTCTTCCGTATCACCGCAAAGGCTTGCAACCATCTTTTCAATGCGGGAAGGTCCTTAAATACCCTACCCTCCTCAATAACCATACTAGGACCAGCTTCAGGAGCTTCTAGGAGGTCATCATCACGTCCTTCTGCAAACGCCTGATCGGAAAGAGTCAGGTCGCTAAACTCATGAACTATCGGATCACGACGTCCGGGGAATATACGCCTGAACATCTCAATATCACTCTCTGTCATCTCCCCAACAGGACGATCATCATCAGAATCAAGATCCACTCCCATCTCGTATGCATCTTCATCATTCAAAACTTCAACACTATTAGAGCCACGCAATCCATCTCCACATTGCACTTGCGCATCAACTAGAGGCACATCCATATTTTCTGGAATATCTCCTGCGCCATCAAGTACAAATATGAGTAAAGAATAAGTGGATGGAACGAATGGATTATCTCGTATCAATAGAAACCGGTGAGACACTTACTCGGATTATTCTGAGTGAAAAGGAACTCATTAGGAGAGTCCGCCACATTATCGTCAATCCGACAACCATGTCCAACTACTTCATTAGGGGCAGATTCAGCATCGGGAATAGTAGGTGCAACATCCACGTTCATAACAGGTTCTTGGACGGGAGGATCGAAATATGCCCGTTGACCCATTGGTCGGGAAAACCGACGAGGATTTCGGTCAACTCCCACCGGACGAACAACCACTTCAACACTTGGGGAATGACCATTCATAACCGTCCTCACATATTTCTCCCACTGACCTGCACACCGAATTGGGACTATCTTCCTTTGAATGTTGAGAGGGGAACCTAGGTGAAGTATGCCCTCGACTATGATTTCATCATTTTCATGACAATGTAACTCCTCCCGAGCCCTTGCAACCAACTCACTAAACGATGGTTTCTCATCGAATATGACAACCTCGCACTGCATGCCAACAAACTTAACACATCCATATTCATCCCTTTCCACAGTGCCTCCGTAATATATGCTCACTACGTTCTCCATCTAGTATATCAATATAACAACGCACAATTCATTTAGTCCATAATAAATTAAACATTCTAAGTCTACTAAATACAACTAACTAAATGTGTCACATATACTAACTAACTATGTCACCTAATATGTACCTACATACTTACCTATACAACTACTTAACTAAATATCGTAATAACTACTTTACTATGCTATTAGTTATCATATCTAACCATTCTAATTTAACCTAAAAATTCTACCTATTTTATCATAATAATTAGTAATAACTAGTAATATCTACCTATTTTATCTAAAAATTCTACCAATCTATCTAAATTTAACCTAACTATTCAAATTTATCAATATTACAATTTTAGGTACCTCCTGGCGAGCCTCCTGGCCGGGCGGGCGGCGGCCGGGCGAGCCGGCCGGGCGCCGGCGGGGCGGCGCGTGGGGCCGGGCGGGCCGCCGGCCGGGTGCGGAGGCGGGGCGGGGCCGGGGCTAGCCGGGGGGGGCCCGGCGGGCCGGGGCGTCGGGGCCGACCCTGGCGGTCTGCGGCGGGCCGGCATGCTGGGGCGAGCCGGGTGGGTGGGTCGCCGGGCGGCAAGCATGAGGGCGGCGCCCGGGCAAGCCGGGCGGGCGCCGGCTGTACGGCACGACTTGGCGAGCGGGACGCGCGTCTTGCTGCTGGCGCTCGGGGGCAGGCAGACTTGCAGCCAGCGCCGAGGATGCTGGCAAATGAGCCGAGTGGGCACAGTACACTGCTTGGCATCTGCGGCTGCGGGAATTGCAGCGGCTCTCTGGTTTTTTGCTTCGGGACTGCGGGTGCTCCTGCGTTTGAACACCGAACTGACTTC
>NC_028458.1:35902976-35911966 GCF_000263155.2 Setaria italica | reverse complement strand
AGCGGGGCGGGCGGCGGCGGGCCGGCGCGTGGGGGCGGGCAGCCGGGCGGGCGGCGGCGGGGCGGCGGCCGAGCGAGCCGGGCGGCGACGGCGGACTGGAGCGCGGCGGCGGCGGCGGCGGCGGCGGCGGCGGACTGGAGCGCGGCTCGGGCGTCGGGTTGTTCCGGTTTGAAAACCAAACTGCGCAGAAGGAGCCGTTATGGTAGAAGGCTCGGCGCCAGGATGGCTGGCGCCGAGCCTCGGCGCCAAGATCGATGGCGCCACGGATCTTGGCGCCGAGCCTCCGCGCCACGTCAGCCGGCGCCCGCCACGTCGGAGGCGGGGCGTGGGGACCTTGGCGCCAGGATGGCTGGCGCCAAGACGTTATACCTTGGCGCCAGCCAGCCTGGCGCCAAGCCGAGGGTCCATTTTCGGAATTGGTTTCGCCAGGGGCCTATTTGTGAAATTTTTTCGCAAAAAGGGCCAAAAAAACAAAAAAGTCGGGAGCGTGGACGGGAACCGGGCAGGACTGTGGACCAGGCAGGCATGATTCGGACCGCTTGCTTTCTCTGAAAATTGTGTGTCGTATCAGTTCTTCTACTTCTAATCTGCAGAAAACAAAAACTCTGAATTTAAAGACTGTGTGCAGGTAGCTACTACCCACACATTTTCAGGCAGGCAGTTTTAGCGTTGTCAGAAAGGCTAGCACGCATGAATCCATGAAGAAAAAGGAACAGAAACTGAAATGTGAGCAAGTTTTCAGACGTGGCGTATGAAATGTGAGCAGGATTGACTGACCGTGAGCAAGTTGCGACTGCTTCTTTTCCTTGTCCAACGACCGCCGGGTCCAAGTCCAACTGGGGGCGATAGAATGAATACTTTTCACATCCCACCGTTTCATCCATCTGAAGACAAATCTATGTACTAGCTTGGAAGGAAAACTGTCTCTCCGTTCCCCACAAGCCACAGTGGGATCATCATTAAATTCAGTGTTATATTAGTACTTTGTAAGAAGTTTTGTCGTTTCTTTTTTGTTTTTGGAAATGTTGCTGCATTTTTATAGAAGGAACCTTTGTGCATTTTTCATAAACCTTGTCTACATCATACGCGCTGTTGGAATCTCTGAAAGCAACAGGCCAGAGAAAAGAAAACTAGGAGTATCCTGCAATCAGTGGAAATATCAGCACTGGAAAGGGACAGCCCCAGCCCTGTTGCAGTGTCAGTCTCATTCTCCCTCCCCCTCTGCCTCTGGGTGTTGGCTAGCAATTGGATGGAAGTTCAGAACCTTCAAGTCATCGCCAAGTTGTGATTGGGCGTGTTCATCATCGATCAGGAAGTGTGAAAAATTCCCTTTGCTTTTGATCAGGAAACGAGTAAATTCCTTCCTGATGCCGAGGGCACAAGGAAACGATGTCTACATTTCAGTCCTGAGCTCAGATGAATTGTTCGCACTCATATAGTACTTTTGTCCTGCTGACATTTGAAAGAGCAATGGGGGGCAGGTCCACCATGTCAGCCGTAACAGCGAAAGGACGAAGCCGCGTTACGGCTTAGGAAACAACGGCTTACGGCTAACTGCCGCGGCATCTTAAATACAGCACCAATACTCTACTAGTATCTATTCATTCGAGTGGCAGAGCAAAGCCGTGGCTTCGCCAAGATCGATGGATGCAGCCTGCAACCGCCAATCGGCGGCTAAACCGGCTTTGTTTAGTCGCTAATCCAGCTGGTTAGCAGCTCTGCTAGCAACACACTAGCAGCATAATGTTAGTTTATGCACACACTGATGACTGGCCTGGAAACTGGATGTAACACTGAAGCCTGCCTTGCCGTTGCCGTAGGGTCTGGGGAACGTTGAAATGGGCAAATGGCTCAGGGCTCCAGGGTCCTTTTTCCCCTTCTGACTTTGTGGATCCTGACTTGTACGCACAACAACTGCCTCTCGCAGCTGAACTTTTCTTCTGCCAACGACCATGGCATCGGTCAGGTACGAGTAGGATACTGTAGGTCGTTATTAAAGCTAATTTTAGCACGCATTTCTCCGTCACCAGTAGCTAGGTGAGGATAAGAGGAAACGGGCGGCGTCTACAAGATCAGAGAAATGAGAGGGAATCATTCCTGGCCGTCGGTTGGGCCGTCCGCCGTCGTCTGACGCTGATGCGGCCCTGGAATATGGACGCGTGCTTAATTAATTCTCTCCACCCGTGACCGACTACGATTACCTCAGGAGATGGATTTACTAGCGTTAAGCATCTGTGCCTGGCCAATGGGCAGCTGGGTTTTCTTATGTGCGATGATGATGCGTACTTGTAGTGGTTAGGAAGAGGAATGTCGTTGGTCGTTGGCTACCAGAGAAATCGATTCGCCGGAGAAGAAGAAGAAATGGAATCCAGACAATGCCTGCCTGCCTGGGGCTCGAACCAAAAAGCTAGATGGGAATGGAATGGAGTTGGGATTTCCTGTCGCTGGCTTTTTATGGGCTCACCACGCCTGTGCCGCCCGTGTAGGTGCAGCTGCCCTTGCGTCTGCACAGGACTTGCCATATTGGTTTGGTTCGTTCGCTGCCACTGCAGATTGCTTGCAGCGCACAAGCAGTGACGCGGAGGCAAAGATGTCCTACTACTTCTGACGGAAACATTGAGCACAGGAGAAGAACCTGACAGAGACCTACAGGCTAAACTACAACTGACAAGTAAGCACGGTGCACCGGCGAGGCAATTTCACAGGAATTCACAGGGATTTCCTACCTCAAGAAAGAAACGCCGCTCCAACTTTCCAGTTTCCAGACCTCCACTATCAGTATCACTTGACTTGCTGTGAGCAAAAACGTAAAATTAAAAATAAAGGCGGCTTCTTATAGCTCGTCGGACACTGACAGGATGCTACTTTAAACAGGCAACGATATTTCTTTGTTCCCTAATCAACTATAACCATAAGCATACTCGTCCGGAGCAATCCAGCTTGTCGCTATTCAAGTCGGATTCGAGTGATGCTACTTTCTAAACAGGCAATTTCAGACCAAGCACCTTCTGGCCTTTGGCAACAACTGTAAGCTCACGGGAAATTCCAATGACTTGGCGATAAGTTGACAGAAACTTGCATGTCTTAGCGAGCGCATGTTTTGTTCGGTCATAGACTAATAACTAGCTCAAGAAAGAAACCCGCGCTTCAACTTGCCAGACTTCCACGTCAGCTGGCCATGCTCCGAGCAAAAATAGGAAACCAAAAAGGGAAAAAGAAGTCGAATCCGAAATGAAACAACGTTTGGCCCAGATGACAAAATGCTACTTTGTATTTTATAACCAGGCAACAACGTTTGTCCCAGCTGGTCGCTACTCATTTCAGACGGCCGTGCTTCATTCCTCATCTTCATCAGGGGAGATCTTCATCAATTCAATTGCCTTACTGCAAAAATCCAAATGAATTATTGTTCCTTGACAGAATCAGTCAGTCATCTTAATGGCATGCAGAAATACTGAGAAGGAAATTATTGTTCGATTTGTGTGGACTCGTGCTGCCGGTCGTTCGAGTCCTAATCAGTATCATGACAAGAGTACATTACTAATATACTGCCGTTTTTGGGAACATATATTCACAAGAGAAACAAAAAGCAGCAGGTTACCTTAGCGCTCTCTCAATCTCCTCATTTCCGGGATCCAATTTTTGCGCATCCAGGAGAGCGTCACATGCTTGCTTGTACTCCTGAACATAGCGTATCCAGGCGGATAGTTAGGACAACCACAACTCAGCTAGATGTCAAGTAAATGAAGTAATGAACACAGATTGGCAAGAGCTCATAAGTGTATCCCACCTTGAGTAGCATGTGAGCTTTAGCCTGACGATAGCAAGCCTTTGCCCAGTCAGGTCGCAGCGTCCTGCACCGGTAAGCATCTGACAGGGCACCTTTGCCATCACCCAGTTTCAGTTTACAGAGGCTCCGGTTGGAATATAGGGTAGCGTCTAGTCCATCACAATCTATCACCTATGGTCAAAGATGAAAGGTTATACAATAGCATTTCCACTAGATTTTAACACTATCTGTAGATTGACAGCCCACATCACAACAGATAACCTATCTACAAACTTGGATCAACCAACGTTGTGTGGCATGGTACATAGCTGCCTTTCAAAACGCTAAAGAGAAGTTTACATGGATTACCACAGCATGTTCTGGTCTGCTAACTGAAGCTTGTGGGAGAGAACAACAATATGACACTCACAATTGGCCCTAGAATCTAAAAGGAGTTAATGTTGCGTCCGTTCTGCTCCCGATTGCGCCTACAATCTAAATGGATTTCATGTTGAAATTGCATCCGTTCTACTTCAAATTGTTACATGTGCATCTTTCTTCAGAGCATTTTATTTACTGAGATGATATTGATTTTAGCTGGTCCATTACCAGATCTACTCATAACTGCATCAAAACACGTAACCACTTCAAAACAGATTAAACTCCAGCATCATCTTTACTACTTAGTTACAAGAACACAATCTATTGCTTAACTAATGGAAATTACAGAAAAAACTAGATGTTGACCAAGATAATGTTATCTCCAATGCTTTAGAGAACCAATAGCATTTTCTAAATGGTACCCTTGTAGACAGAATACACTACATTCTAAAGCATTGTTGGTGAGGTGCAAAAACTTACCTCAGTATAAATCTTTGATGCCATGGCATACTCTTTCTACCTAAATGCCTTATCTGCCAGCGACCTCATTGTAGCTTTTCTTACTTTGACATGTTCTTCTTTCTAAACAATTAATTAACAAAAGTTGAATGTGCAACCAGATAAAATATTTGAATTCTTGAACAAAGCAATTGTTCAGCATAGTTTGCACGAGAGAAAAAAAGAAACTTGCATATTAATAGATCGGTTGCTAAGTTGGATATCTCTTCTACATGCTTATGCAGCAATCAAAGTGCACATGCTGACATCTTGAGAGCTCAAAGCCTCAAAACAGCTCAGAGCCACTGATATTCATCATCCGTAGAAATCCATATGTGATACTAGGAAGGGATGGGAAAAAAATGGTAATCCAATACTGATTAGTTATATACTTCAATTTATTGATATGGAAGTTCTATTTCTATGTGGAATACAGCTGAAAGGCAAGGTATTAGAAGGTACAGTACCACACTTGAGCAATAAGAGAGCCAAAGGGAATCATGCAAAATTAAAGGTTCAAAATTAAGTCTCAGAATTGAGGGATAAAAAAAGGGTCTCACTCCCCGTTGACACCGGCTTTTGGCCAGAGTCAACCGCTGTGGATAAGGTTCTGATAGCCGATGAAGGAGAGAGAGAAAGACCGTCGATGACTTCGCGTTGACCAAGACTAGCCGTGGAGGACTAGGGTTCCAAAAGCCGATAGAAGATTGGAGGAGGTCCGATCAGAAGTGAAATCGACTCCACCAAATAAGGGTAAGCGTGGAGATTTATCTTTAGTAGTTTTTAAGAATAGTTGTAATAGTCATGTCGTAATCGACTAGGATTCTAGTTTGCTCCAGGGTATAAATATAAGTCTGCGAGCCTTGTAATGAATAATCATCAATCAATCGATACAATGTTTCGACGCCACGCCGTCAAAACCCTAGGAGTAGGAGTAGAGTAGTTTCGACGAGTTCCTTCATGCGTGCACGGCTGCATCGGCACAGCTTCTATCAGAACTTTCTAAGTTAAGTCTTATATTCTGATATTCGGTTGTGTGGCTAGTTATCGAGTTATCTTAGATTGCAAGTAGAACTTTCTAGGCTTTGTCTAATATTCTGCTTGTTTTCGACGTTGCTCACAGTTATCGAGTTGTTTGATTTTATTAAGTTGCATCGTATCGATCTCTTTGTTTTATCAAGCGCTCTCAGTTATCAAACGGCTTAGATCTGGTTAGGTCGTCTTCATCGGCTCCTTGACCTTGTTTAAGTGTTCACCAGTTATCTGATGGCTGGTTAGATTTTGCATACTTTTAATGCTTTATATATGCTAGGTCTGATCGATCTTTACCCCTACCCCTCGTATTGCTAGCCATCGGATCTCTGACTTCATGATGCTACTGTTGAGAGCCGATACATCGGCTGGGTATCATCCATATCTCACAGAAGCACGGTGACATCATCGAGCCGATAGGGGCGCGTACAAGGCCTTGCTGCCTCAAGTTTGTTTGTTAAGTTAATGGGCCGAAGTTAATGCCCTCTCATCGTGTTACCTTGTCTAAGTTCAATTACACGGTCATGACATTAATTAAGTTTCATTAGCTTAATTAGCTCGTAAGCGGTAGACAAGAGGTCCTTGTTGTTGTGTTCTAATCTTTTAGGTTAATAGATTGATGTCAATGCCCTCCCATTCGTGTTATCTTGTCTAAGTTCAATTACACTTATCAAGACATTGACTAGATCTGTTAGTCTATCTATTATGCGCATGGTTAGCAAGGGCTCCTTTTATGGCTGTTGCTTTACAATGCTTCATCTTAGCCTGTCGGCTCGTATAGCCGATGGCACATGCCATTAATTCTTTATTTATTCACACCGCATGATTACATTGAATATCTATCTATCATGGTGTTTATTCCAAGAACGCCTACCCATGAGTTCGAAAGGCTTCGCCGCCGATCGACTCAGGAATTTAACGTTTACCTTATCAATTTTCAGGTCAAATTGACTGGCGCGCCTTGCACCTTCACGAGCCGATTTGGAGTCTGCACTAGAGTTAAGCAAATCTCCAAGGTCCTCCGTGTTGTTCAACGCCTGCATGAGGTCCAGATTTTGCATCAACACTCCCCCCAAAGGAGTATTACAGAAGAGCAGCCTATCTACAGCATTCAAGCAATATTTTGTATGACAAAAGCATTCCAGCTACACATAACATACCATTGGCTTTGCATTTTCCAATTTGGCATGAGAGATTATTCCGTCAATACTCCGGTTTCTGACATTTGGAATTGGTGAGGTCAAGGGAAACAGCATTTCAACTTCTTCTCGGCAATCACGTCTCAATTGGCAAATTACCCAACTACAAAAGGAGGGGGCAAATGGTTAATAGATTGAAATTATCAATGAGCTACAATCACTTAATAGTAGTGTCTTGTCAAAGCAATCCAACACACTGCTAAAACAGCTCCACGTGGCGTGCCAAAGAAGTTGAAAAATACTCAATGTCATCGGAACCTTCAATAAAACAGAGTGGAAAGGATATAAAAATAAGGAGAACATCTAGAAAAGATATAGAAAACATACATCATCTGGAATATTAGGGTCAGCTCCAGCCTTTAACAGTAAGCGAATGAAGTTGGTATATCCTCTGTGCCCTGTAGCAAACACTAGAGGAGACACAACAGAACATTTGCCATTAACATCAGCACCAGCCTGTCAAAAGGATTGTACAGTAGAATTTAAAGGGGGGGGGGGGGGGGGGGATGGCACAGATGGTTTCAGTAAGCAAAATTGTAGCTAGCATAGTGGTAGTTGAACGGAGAGAGTAAAAAAAATACTGGCCTTAATGAGTAGCTTCATGCACTTCAATGAACGGTAAATAAGAGCACCATTCAGGGGAGTTCCAACGCCACAGAAGATGGTGTTGGGCTGAAAGCAAAATATGAGTATTTCACCTCAGTAACTTGATGAACAAGATGATTCAAATTTACAGTTATGGAAACACAGTGTAAGAGGTGAAATAAGTGAGTAACTTGATGAACAAGATGATTCAAATTTACAGTTATGATTCAAATTTACAATGTATGATCTGGAATAGCATCGTCTAAACAGCCCAGTTGAGTAAAATGATAAATATTCTTTCTGATTCTCTCAGATGACATTACATAATAATACAATATATACTCACTGATCAAAAGTTATTAACAAAAAAGCTACTGGATAAAGGATAGGTCGATCAGGCAATCAAAACAACCCTGGTAAAACACATATTGTCCATGTTATCGAAGTAGTTGTTCAAGCAAAGCAAATTCCTATCTATCCATATTCCACAATAACCTTGAAAATACATCAAAATAAAATAAGAAAAGAGTGGGGCTGCTTACATTTGCATGATGGTTCAACAAAATCTTCACGGTCTTATCCTACTCATTGATAGAAGCATGATAAAGTGGTGTCCCATCACCAAAGTCTATGTCAACAGGTATTCCTTTTGAAAGCAGGAACTCTGTTACTGTAGAGCTTCCTGCGGTGAATGAGAAAGTCCATAAGTCATGACCAGTAGACTAAGGGGGTGTTTGGGAAACACCTGTTAAAGTTTAACACCTGTCACATCGGATGTTTGGATGCTAATTAGGAGTACTAAACATAAGCTAATTACAAAACTAATTGCACAGATGGAGTATAATTCGCGAGACGAATCTATTAAGCCTAATTAGTCCATGATTTGACAATGTGGTGCTACAGTAACCATTTGCTAATGATGGATTAATTAGGCTTAATAGATTCGTCTCGCGAATTAGCACAAGGTTCTGCAATTAGTTTTATAATTAGCTCATGTTTAGTCCTCCTAATTAGCATCCAAACATCCGATGTGACACTGTTAAAGTTTAGCACCTCGTATCCAAACAGCCCCTAACAGAGTGCATATTGATAAACAACCAGTAATTACTAAATTTCTGCACTACAAGTTAGCATGGTAATAAAAGAGCAGCATTATCTATCTTTGGAAAGTAATATATAAAAAACAAACATGTAAGAAACCTTGCCACACAAAACACCAAATAATGAAAAATGGCACCAGCAGATTTCTAGTTGAAAGTACATTCATGACACTGGTGGTATCCATAAACATAAGTAGTGTGTTTCTGTGGTGGGAGAGCAACCTGTGCACACGGCATAGCGTAGAACATTACGTCCTTGTGCATCTGCCTTCATTAGATCACCACCATGATCAAATAAATACTTCACATTGGAAATATCGCCAGACTGAGCAGAGGTCATAAATGGTGTCACACCTGCAATGTAAAGAGTAGAACCACAACAATTCAGATATTTCATATTTGCAAGGTGCCAAAGCTACCAATACA
>NC_028458.1:35775683-35902062 GCF_000263155.2 Setaria italica | reverse complement strand
CATCGCAACTCATGATGAGAAATGATGGCAGATTGTTAATTCCAGTCAGAGTGCGTGATATGTATTACACTCTAGACACTGAGCCTAAGGGAGGAGTCGCTGAACAAATGAATACAGTCAAGCCGTTTCAGTCAGGTACTGCAATCTCATCTCGGGAACGAGATATGGGACACGGCCATCGAGCAGTTCGTGGGTCGAAAGTTCCATCGAACTTTACGGCGAGGGGTTCGTTAAGATGTACGGCATTTGCAGACTGTCACGAGATCGATCAGCCGGGAGGAAGCTCAAGAGCGCACAATACCTTGCAAAGATAAGGCTATGTCGTTATATAATGACATTGTTGTCATTTGGGATCTGGTTGTAATGTTATCTCATATATGCTCATGTTCACATTAGAGTTGTATAAATGCCTACTTAGTTAACTCGTAAAAAAAATTGTCCTATGTAATTATGCATCAGCCATACATAGAATATCATTTCACGACACTACACCCCAATACAAACTGCCCCCCCCCCCTAGTTCCTCCACCAGGTACTTGCAGACCTCCAAATGGCCCTGGCATGCTGCGCAGTGCAGCACCCCAAAGCCACCCATGGTAGAAGAAAGGACTGCTGCTCAGTCGCTGTTTTGTATGCCAAGGCTTTTCATAATACCTTTGGCCCAACATAACACCAAAACAAATCAGATTGAGGGTAGGAATAGGAAAGTGAACATAAGCAGTGCACAATCACAAACAACAGCCTCACTAGTGCAAAGTGAACAACAGAAGCTAAGTGCATCAAACATTCAATTTGCACGAAATATATCGCGTAAAGACTTGACCACAATATGAATAGAGTATCTAATGTAAACAAAAGATGATGGCATGGCGATAATCTCATGGTTAAGATGGAGCATTGGAGCTAAAGCAAGCAATCTTGCAATCAGAACTAGGTGAAAAAATAACTTGGACATACACAAGCTAATCCAAACCCCTAGATAAGGCAAACCTCAGTTGCATGACCAAATCAGGGCGGCTATTTACAGTGCCACCAAAAAGAAAGAGATTGATTTCCATAGGCACTACAAAGTAAATTTATTTTAGAAAGCGGCAAGTGGTTATCCCCATCAAATTTCTACCATAGATGGTGCCAAAACGAAAATTGCAACAAAACATACTGGCTGGTCTCAAAATAAAGAAGAAATAAAGAAAATTAAGCATATGGGTAGGCTAGTAGGCTACCTACGAAACATCTATCTAATTTTCCCCACCATCAGCAAAATAATCAAGAGCTATATTGCTGTTCGCTTTGTTTTTCTTTTCTTAAGCATCACTATGGCGGCCTCACCTGCGCACACACAGACACAGAGCGAGAGGTATCGCCATCAACATTACATTGCAGATCGCGGTTCCCACTCACGCGGGGAGAGGTCAGTGGCAGGAGAGATGGAAGGGAAGGTATCAGCGCGGGCTTACTGTTGCCGTCGCTGGAGAAGCTGCGGTAGACAAAGGGCGCCCCCGTGTCCATGGCTCGCCCCGCCTCGCCGCCTCCGCAACCTCGCCCCCGGGGCTCCATCCCTCGCGCCTGTCCGGTGAGGAGGAGGAGAAAGGGAAGGAGACGGAGAAAACCCCTACGCCGCGCCGGGTGGAGTGGGGTTTTGCGCTCCTCCTGTCCTGGGCTCCTGGTCAGGCCAGCTGCCCTGCCTAGCTTTTCGGTGGTGCGGTCGGGCGGAGGTGGTGTTGGTGCGCCAGCTGCGGTGGCAGCCGCGCCCCTGCTCCCTGGTGTACCAACGCCGGGTGCACTGAGGTCGTCTGTACCGGGGCGGAGGACGTCAGCGCGCGGAGCCCAGGCCTTCTCTCCTCCTGCTAGCTTCACTCGCCGCCGTGTGGTCGTGGTCCATGACGAGTGGCCCACCCTGCGGCGGGAGCCACTGGCAGAGAGAGACCGGGAGGCGCGTCGAGACGTGGACGGGTGGGTGGTGCGGCGGAGAAGCGCAGCAGAGGTTGCTTGCGCGGTGAGGAAGGCCAGAGCCGAGAGCGCGAGCGCCGGTGGACGGGCGACGCGTGGCGGTCAAGGGCGAGGACCGAGCAAAAGAAAAGCTGCTGCGCCGCGATGCTCGACTGCTCCCACTGTACTGCCGTGGCGTGCTGCCGTTCTCGGCTTCTCGCAGGTCGCGCAGCGGTAGCGAGTGCTCCGTGCCTGCAGTGTCGACGTCGACGGCTCAAGTGGTAGTAGCACGGCAGTCTGCTGCTGCGGACTGCAACGACACATCTGGCTCTGGGACTTGGATGATAAGCCAAAATGGGCAAATGGCAGAACGCTATAGCTTTTTGCATGGTTACAGCTTACGGGTACTTGTGATTGCAAGGGAGTTTCGGTCCTACTTGCTCGATTTTGGACAACTAAAATCACTGTACCGGCACTGTAACGTTTCGTTTGTATTTGTGAATTATTGTCCAAATATTGACTAATTAGGCTCAAAAGATTCTTCTCGCAAAGTACAACCAAACTGTGCAATTAGTTTTTGATTTCGTCTACATTCAGTACTTCATGCATGTACCGTAAGTTTGATGTGATGGGAAATCTTGTTTTTCATAGTGTGAATTTTAGGGTAACTAAACAAGGCTACGTGTTGTACGGGATTGGCCAGCGTAACAGCTCTTTACAGCAATTTCAGGGCGTGTCCGTACGAATAGTTATGGTTGATTATTACCAGTAAAAACAGAAAACAAAATGCAATTCTTGCAGCGCCGAGTCCGCGGACGAGGCTTTGGCTTTGCACACCTTCTCATAATAGCAGATTCTTCGGTAGCATCGGCAAGGCACGATGTGATCTCGGATTGGAAATAATTGACATGAACCCGTGGTGACAGCTATAAGGAGAAGTAGAGGTACGAGGCTATCGTAAGGATCGATTGATGTCATAATGTGGAACTCCTAATTATTACCTATACCACATATTCGGTTCATCAGTTGTAATCTTATTTTTAAGTGCATGAGAAATAGGCATATGTGACTTCGTTATTTTATTATGACATATTTCGTTTGTTATAGATTGACGAAACCCAATCTTAAAAATTATAAAACTAGGAATAATTATTCTTATTTAGTTGCATGAACGGATATGATAGTGCCACAAAGCAGTAATGCATCAGTTGATTCATTAGGCAAATTCTACAATCATGCGTAAGCGTAACTGAACAATACTCATAAATCGTGCATGTATCAATGAGGTAAATATGTGCATGTATATAAGCATATACTCCTTCCGTCCCAAAAAGAATGACTTTCTGTGATTTTTCAAACAGATTAGGATGAATGAAAAAGACGCATGTATCCTTAGTCAGTTTAGTTTGCATATAGAAAATGGAGAAAATATGTTATATGCATGCACGATATCAACGTGCCAAATTATGCACGCATAAGATTTAAATCCTAGAACGTCATTATTTTTAGGATAAATTTTGAATGTCAAAATATCATTCTTTTGGGGATGGAGGGATATGTTTGTATCATATATTTCATAAAAAATCGTGCAAAACAAGCATATGTATGCAAAGGCTGCGCATCATGAGGTCCTTGTTCTAAGGGTCGTGCATGAACACACGCCTACCCTGCCAAACTCATGGGGTTTGCATACCTATTTCTGACCCTCTATGGTCCGTCATGCGCCAAGCTTAATATGGGCACAATGTGGCTGCTAGAGCGGGAGGTCGCAGCAGAGAACCTAAAGGAGAGGCATGCCGATTAGGCCTACTCCGATCCTGTCACCTTCGTTCTCTTCTCTACTATCGTGCTCATCCTTAACACAAGAGTCCAGAGACCTCCGTGCTTCTTTGTTTGTGGGTTGTTCATGTGGTGACTTAATGATATTGCAGCAGTTAATTTGTGATGTAGTAATGTTGATTTTTTTTATGCAACAGGAGGGGAAAGATCCCCTATTGATTATATAATATATTAATAAAAAGAGATCATCAACTTATGAACAAGGCTTAAGAAACCAAGAACGAAAAGAAAAAGATTAAAAAGATTACAATGTCTGCTCTAGCCATGAAGACATTGGAAGTTTCCAATCCTCTTTTACTCTAAGAATAACGTGAGTAAAAACCGATTTGAATCTAATCAAGCATGTTTGCACAGATGGAGCGACCCCTTAAAGATCCAATCATTTCTGGCCATCCAGATGCTCCAACTCATGATGATGATGATTTCCATGAAGGACTGCACCTGCAGCTAGGTTTTGAAGCTTTCTAAAATTACATATGGCTCATCAGAAAGGTTTAAAAACAGGCCAAGATGAATCCAGCATTCTTGTGCAAAAGAGCAACCAAGTAGAAGGTGGAATAAAGTTTCTTCGCCCCCATATTGACATATAACACAATCATATGAACGAAGGAACATGTTTTTCCTCCTAAGGATGTTCCTTATGTTGATCCTATCTTTAAGTACCAACCAGAAAAACACTTTATATTTATTCTGACATCGTGATTTCCATAGCCACTTGAATACTTGATGGACCTGTGTGTGGCCAGTGAGATAGCGATATGCTTTTAATGATGTGAAAAAAGAATTCCCCCATATATATGTCCACACATCTGAATCATTATTTAACACTATGTCCTTCAAATTATGTGCTAGATGAACCAGTTGATCAAGGGCTTGAGCTGGAAGAGGGAGATGGAACAAATGTTGTATATCCGCTATTTTTTGAGCTTTCTGAATCGTGATATGTTGCTTTTTGGTGAAGGAGAAGAGATGAGGCTATGCTTGGGTAGGGACTCGTTCTTTCCATAAATCATTCCATAATGAACATGTCTATCCATCATTAATGGTAACCAGAGCCAGGCCTTTGAATTTGTCCAGCAACTTTAGCACATGTTTCCACCAGAAGGAACCCTTCTTAACGTGGTTTAGTATCTTGCCATTAGAGTAGTATTTCTCCCATACGAGGTGAACCCAAGGAATGTCCTGTCTATTGAAGAACTTATGCAAAAATTTCAGAACCAGAGCCTCATTCTGTGTTTTGATATTTAGTACTCCCAAACCCCCCTCTTTCTTTGGGACACGTACCATCTCCCACGCTGCTTTAGGCGGTGCTTTGTTGTTAATATATGATCCTCTCCAAAGATAGTGCCTTCTGTACTTGTCAATTTGTTTATATACTGATTTGTGAAGGATAAACGTACACATATAGAACATAGGCAAAGCAGTAAAAACTGAATTTGTTAATTGCAGTCACCCAGCTTGGGACAGGAAAGATGAGGTGCTGACTAGTCTCCTTTCACATCTAGACACCATTGGAAGGAATTCTTCCACTTTTGGCTTTGTGAGGTCTAGAGGCAAACCCAAATAAGTGAATGGCAAAGCTCCTATAGCACAGCCAAAAAGCTAGGGCAGTGTTTGGAGTCTTTCATCTGCGATATTAATGGGCACCATCATGGATTTGGAGTAATTAAGTTTGAGACCTGTGGAGAGAGCAAAAGACTAAAGGATGTGTTTGAAAGTTTGCAGTTGTGAGGGACAGCCTTCCATAATAATAAGCGTGTCATCAGTATACTGGAGAATTGGGAAGTCTTGACTGTGAATAAGGAGTATTGGTGATCTTAGGAGCCCCTGCCTCTTGTCATCATTAAGAAGAGACCGTAATAAATCAGCTGCTAGAACAAAAAGAGTGCAGAGACGGGGTCCCCTTGTCTCACTCCTTGTCTGCATGTGAAAAGTTTTTCCTGGTGCTCCATTCAATAAAATTGATGATGTGCCTGAACTAAATATTTGCTTCATCCAACCTAGCCAAACTGCCCCAAAACCTTTATGTTTCATGATAGTCAGCATTGCCTCGTGCTCCACTCTGTCAAAGGCTTTTTCAAAATCTTAAATATCACAATTTCCTTCTTTGATCTGTGACATAAATGTAGATACTCAAATGTCCAACCCAAGCAATCTTGAATGGTTCTGGTTTTGATAGATCCATATTGATTTTTTGGATAATTTGCATAATGACTCTCTACAATCTATTGGCTAGGAGCTTCGTCAGGAGTTTCATGGAGGTATTCAGAAGAAAGATTGGCCTGATGTAGTAATGTTGTTTATGTTGTATGAGATGATTTGAGATATTTTATTATTGATTTTTGATGTTGCATGGTAGTTTTCATGTGTTGCTGTATCTTAGATATTCATGTGTGTTGTGATACATGATTTATATTGTGGAGGGTTTTTCTTACGAAATTGGATAGTAGTGACTAGTGAGTTATTTTTTTAATATTTTTTGGTGTTGCGAGTTGTGTTTTGACATGTTCTTAAAGAAATTTGCCGATGTTGCACGTAATACTTCTAGATATTGCAGCAGACTACACTTTACCTAAGGTCTGATTAGTTTGGTTCCAAAATTTATCATGCCAAATCTAGGATATGTCAAAACGTGGGCATAACAAAAAAAATTGGCCAAAATCTAGGCAAGAACTTAAGGATGCCACTTGATTGGTTGCCAAAATGTGATAGCTAAAAATTTTTAGCTTTGAATCAAACAAGTGCCAAAATTTATTGGCTTCCCCTAATTTTAGCTGGGCAAGTTTTTGAGCCCGACATGATGCCTATGTTGCAATGGGAATTTAACGGATGGATCTATCGTCAATGCTTTGGCCGGGTATCCAGATGCTAGTATGTTCCTATATTTTCATATTTATTGATGTTGTAAATTATCATTAAAGAAATTTGCTGATATGCAATATTGCATATGAGATTTCTCAATATTGCAAATAGACCTTACCGTTCAATGCAACTCGACATCTGTCCGTAAAGGCACTATCATATGCAAAAAAACGTTAGCATGTTCAGATAAGTATGTGCACCTACCACGTATGTACGCTATGTGGTGCATTCTTTCAAAACATTCGATGACATCTCAACATTTTTCAATGCACAATCCATTGTCTGAAAAACGGTAACCACGCGACATCCGGGAGCTAACTTGTCCCTAATAAAATATATAATAATAGTAATAATAATAATGAATAGCGTACATATCAAATTTTATTGATATATGTTGTACAAGCTTAAGCACTTATCTTTCGCATTGTGCATTCGTGCTGAAACAATAGACTGCATCTAAACCATTTCCATATATTGCACAACCCAATCCAATTAGACCTGCCACTGGAGAGGGTATGGACAAGCCCACTCTTGTTCATAACCAAATCAAAATATATATTATCCAATCCTCACCCTCCCTATTCTCACCCATATCCAGTGAATAATTAATTTTATACTAGATACTATCTATATCTAATTGATTAATCATACCTTTTTTATATCCTACTCTCTTCATTTCTAATGGGTATCTAATTGATTAATCATCTTTCCTCATTTTTTATGGTTATATAATTTTCTATCCATACCGTCTCCATTTGATGTGGGCGTGCATTTAGGTACGAATTACGGATACCGCGACACGTCCTGAACTCAACCGAAAAGGCACCCGGAGCAGCCAAGGCAAGCCACCCATGACCCACCGGTGCGTCGAGGCGACGCACTGTCGCACCCCGCCCCGCGCCCGACCCATCCGCGCTGTGTGCCGCGCCGGGCGGCTCGTACCACACCGCCTTCAGCGTATATAAAGCCAGCACGGAAGCACGCCCGCCGCCTCGCCTCCCTTCCCTCCGCCCGGCCTCCCCGTGCGTCCGTCCCGTACCCCGCGACGCGGGTTGGAGTTGGGCACATGATTCACCACCGCCCCAATCCCCTCCTCCCCACCTTCTAAACCCTCGCGCTCGCAAGCCCAAAACCCCACCGATGGCCGCCGCGGAAGCCGCCGAGGCCGTCATCGCGCAAATGCCGGCGGAGCCGCCGCCGGTTGCCGCGGGAGCCGTCGTGGAGCCGCCGCCGGTTGCCGCGGACGTCGTGGAGACCTTCGTCGAGCCGCCGCCTATCGCCGCGGACGCCGTGGAGACCGTCGGCACGCCGCCGCCCGCGGACGCGGACGACTCGGAGGCCGCCGCCGCACCGATACCGTTCGTTCCTCTTCCTCCGCCGCCGCCGCCGCCGCCGCCGGAGCAAAAGGTAGTGAGTCGCGCGCTTTGCTCCCCCAACCCCTTGACTCTAGTCCTCGATCGTGTGTGCATGTGTTGATTTTCTGTGCGATTGCTGGGGTTTTGGAATTCGGACTATTTTGCTGTGTATTTAGTGCGCGCACCTTTCTTAGTATTAGTTCGGTTGCCCTGCGCCCTTCACCTTATATCGCTAGCGTTTAGTCGAGGATGTGTTGTTGCTAGGAGATGAACCTGGTTGGTATTTGGAATCGTCTAGGGATTCGCGTTGCCTTGCTGCGGTTGTTCCTATCTATGCGTAAGCGTTTAGTTTATTAGATTGGTATTACTGTTTCTACTACTATTCCCCCCTGGATTTTGTAGATCGTCAGGTGCCATAACCGAGCGACACCCCTCTCATTTACTGAAGTGTTTGATTTTGTTCAGCTATTCCAAGTCTAAAAGGGTCCGTGTTATAGCTGGTTCAAACTCTTGATTTGGTGCTTTGTGCTGATCCTAGCATACAAACTTGTTAGAGCCACCAACTACACTGCGTTGTACTGCCTTTAACTATGCACGGCAATGTAGCTTGTTTTGTCATTGTGTCACCATATCTTGCAGTACAGTTTGTTGATCTCACCTTCCCGAGGTTGTGTTCTTTCTAGGTTCAATCTGTGATGGACGGTGGAGAAGAGCTTTTGCCAAATGAAATCCTCAAGGTATAACTCTAGTACCAACAGTGTTGGATGTGATTGATCAATTAAACCCTCATCATGTTACTAATTCTGTTGATCATTGCTAAATTTGATTAATTGATGACTGGTCTGGTACTTGCAGGTTATTGAAAGCATTGAGGTTCAGCTCCCTTCTCTTGCTGATGATCAGAAGCCCTGCGACATGGTAACTGCACTCGTCTGTTTCTAAATCTATGCATATGGGTGGCTAATGGTTAACTTGTGAATGAATTTATCAGATTTGCCATTTTGTTGTGTAGATTGGTCATATCTAGTTGTATATTGTTTGCAGTAACAGTTTAGTTTCTTTAGGATCTATACTTCTATAGGTTCAGCGAGTTGTTGCCTAACATGATTAAACTTCCCTTCCATTTCTTGTTATGCTTGTTTGTGACAGAACTGTTTCATGTTGTGATGAACCTTAGCATGAACGATTATTGCATCTCTGAACTGTAAATGATTTCATTTACTACCAAAGTTCCTGTTTCATCTTTAAAAATTGTTTGTGAACTGTGATATGGATTATGAAGCATTTATAAGAGAAAGTTCCATTGTAGTATGCCATCAAATTGGGAATTTTTATTATCATGCTTATTTCTGTAATATTTACTTACATGCAGCATTTGCCTGATTATTTGGTCCCTCATTCTTAGGTCACTGATGTCATCTGTGAACTTATTATCCATTTAACTTCCTTTTCTTTTCTTTTCTTTGCTTCATTACCTAGGTTGTTTCTGACAACAGCAGCAGAGAAAGTGACAAACAAGTACCAACACAACCATGTCCTTCAAGCCAACAGCAAATACCTATGGTGATAGTCATTTCTGTGCAGCTTATTCCTCAAAATATAACACTAGTTCCTTGTAAAGAATCGCTTTTACCTTCTCAAGCATGCTGTGTTCTTTAACCCCTATATTTTGGTCCTTAGTTGGGTGGTGCTGTAAACAAAGAAAATCAGGATGTTTCTCCTATGAGTTCCAGTATGGTTTTAATAGACAACTGCCCACTGGCAGCTACTGAGGAAGACCAAAATTGACATGGGAAGAGGCAATAAATGGAGATTTGAAGGGATGGAATATACCCAAAGATTTAGCCCTGGATAGGAGTGCTTGAAAAACAGCTATTTATTTGCCCGAACCCTAATTTGTAGCTCTTGTTGGGTTTCAACTCCAGCCTACCCGAACTTGCTTGGAACTGAAAGGCTATGTTGTTGTTGTACCAGATTCTGGTTTTCATTAGGAGCTGGCAATGACAATTCTCAATGACTTCCATGAGTTGCTATCATAAATTCATAATTGTGCATTAGCCAAATACTCGCACCTTGATACCTTTCAGTATAGTACTTGTGCTGCCTAAACTCTTTCATGATAGCAATACTTTGGCCCACAACCCTGCACTTGTTTCTGCTGCTATTTATGGTCTTTGTTAAAAAATCTACTGCTTTGTCTTATGATGCTATTTTGAATTTTAATTCTTTGCTTAGAATTCATGTTCTGCTTAATTTCCTTGCCAACTGGGACTTTTTTCATTGTCAGGCCTGTTGTATTCTATCATGTACTCATTCCTTGAACTAAGCTGCATGATTACTTTTATTAAGCAACATTATGCTTTTGTTGCTTGCACTCATAACTTTCACTCACGATGACCATGGTTACGGTACAAAGAGGGATTTATCTCAGCATTGTCATCCCTGGTTACGTATGGAAGAATCATCCTCTCTCAAACACACAGGAGAACTGCGTGTCATTGTATTAATAGATAGAAATGGTCCCAGTGCATGCCGATTCCACGGCTGGTGTTAATTTTTTTTTGTTACATTCGCGCCTTTGCATTATGGACATGGATCTATTTCTTTCAATGATCAGATTGAGCTCCACAGTGCATACTTGTTCTTCAATCTCTGGGGCAAGGACACTGCATCTGCATGGACGCATGCACAAGCCAATACCATTAAAGTGCTATATTCTTTTCCATTTGTTCTACAGGACACTGATGATCTTTCTGACGATTCTCCTACGAGGAACCCTAATGACGATAGTGATCACAGTGATGGTGATTGTTGTGATGACCCCTTTTATTATCGATTTATCCATGGAAGAGAGCGGAGATATCGTGGATATCGATATATTTGTGATGCTAGAAGAGACTATTGGCTTCGTGATTACCCATTTTTCTCAGGTTTGGAAAGTCCATGCAATCCCATGGTAATCCTCTATGTTCCCTTTGTATATATAACTATTTGTATACATAAGAAGTCATTGTTTTAGCATCTTAGAGTACAGTGTAGTTTTAGTTTGCGATTTAAACCTTCATGTCTATTTGCAGCCTTCTGACTTCAGATTATACAGTGCAATTTCATTGTTTATATTGATACTTTGATATCCTAGCTTGGATTGTTTGATTTCCATATATTTACTTCTCTTTTCTGCCATAGGCTTGTCATGATACTGAGAGTTGGAGTCATTGGTCCTCTCCTGAACCAGACCATGTAAAGAAAAGATACCATGCAGTAACCTAGACTTGTTGCACTTTCATGCTTGTCTTTTTTTTTTGGGTGCTCTTGAAGTCATGACTGAATCAGTTTGATAGGCATTGCAAATTTCACTGTTTATATTTGTGATCCTTTGATGTCCTAGTTTTTTCTTTCCCTTTTAAATATCAGATTTTTGACATCTTCTGCTTTTGTTTTTCATCGTAGACTTCTGCTAATACTGGACATCTGAGTCATTGGTCCTCTCCAGAGCCAGATTGTGGGAAGAAAAGATACAATGTGGTAAGCTAGATTTATGCTGCTGTTTGATGCGTAATGCAGCTATACCTCTTGAAATCAAGTTCAAGTTTCTATACCGATTTGTGTTGCTTGCACAGGGTGCTGGGCTATTCAATCCTCGTTTGTGGACATGTTTTCTTAATTGCATCCTCCAATGTATGGTTCACACCGTTCCTCTTGTGTTGAAGCTTCGGAAAGCTGATCACCCAGATCCGTGTCCTCGTAAGGAATCTAGTTCAATCAGTATGACATTGTTCCGCATCATCTTCTCTCCATTCTTACCTGCTTTTGTGATTTTAATTGGGATTCCATAGGTGCTTCTATCGGATTCTGCTGTTTCTGCTCCCTGAAACTGCATGCTGATGAATCTATCAGACTTTCTGGAAGTGCATTCTACCCTGAGAGATTTGTAAATCACCTGAAATGTATGTTTGTTCCACCAAACTTCTATTTTGAAGTAGCTGTGGTATTATGTGCAGCTGAACTGGTACTCTTGTTATTAGAAATTTGAGGCATCTAGAACTACTTGAAATGCATGACTCAATAATACTTTAACAGGATAATGATAGTTTGCACTGAACCTAATTCTTCACATGTTATCTGTAGCAATTTCATCAAATTTTGAGAGTGGAGTACAGCAAGATGCGCAGGAGTTCTTTTTCGACTTGCTTGAAAAATTGGATGAGGCATATGTCGCTCCCAGGTCGTCAGAGGAACCCTCTTCAACTGAAGAAGGGGGCATTGCAAAACAAATATTTGGAGGCCGCCTAAAAAGCCAGGCAAAGACTTGTAAACTTAACTTTGCCACTTGAATCCCGATGATCTCTAATGCCTTACTGTTACTTATTTCCCTTTTTTGCTTTTTTACTCAGCTGCGATGCCCAGAGTGCAAACGTTGCTCGGATAAATCTGAGCCTTTTATTGATCTTAGCTTGGAGGTTACCATGGTGGAGAGTCTGATGGATGCATTGCATTCTTTTACAAAAGTTGAGTTGATTGAAGACTTCATGTGTGATGGATGCAATTCTCGTGTGAACATGGAAAAGCACTTTAAGGTAGAGCAGGCACCTGAAGTTCTTGTAATCCATCTGAAGAGGTTCACTAATTCTAGGGGTAAGATTTGGGACAAGGTCAAGTACCCGTTAGAGCTGGATATAAACTCCTTCATGAGCTCCTCGGATGATGTGAGTTCCAGATTCTTGTAGTTTGATTTTAGTCCCAACCATTTGGCTCATGTATTGCTGTTTTGTTGCAGACACCACAAAAATATGATCTATATGGAGTTGTAGTACACCATGGCATATATGGCAGGGGTCACTATGTTTGTTATATCCGGTCATCTGTAGATGATTGGTACGAATTCAATGATGATAAGGCAAGAGAATCTATCTTCTTTAGTAGCTGATTGTTTTCTTCTCTGAGCTGTTGTTTAGTTGCACAGTTCTTTTTTCTTAAACACGCAGGAGAGTTGCATATCATTTAGTTGCATGGTTCTGACCTTTCAGCTGTGCAGGTATGCAGATGTTTTGAGGCTAGCGTTTTGGACAGTGCAGCATATCTTCTTTTCTATGTGAAGCAAGGTTCATCCCCTTGGTTCTCTACCTTGCTTGAGAAAGAAGACAAGTTTCCACAGGATGGTTCAGTAAGCTTGGCAGAACAAGGTACCAGTGAATTTGCTCTCGTCAACAACAAAGATGAGTCAACATTTTCTCATGGGCGAGATAATTCAGGTTACTGCTTGTTTGGACCAGCAGAGGAGAATGGTAACGGGTCTAGTTTGCCGGAATTCTCTCAGGACATACAACAGAATGGAAATGGCAATACCTTGTCAGATTCGACAGACAAACTGGCAGAAGGTTGCTGCTTGGGTGGAATGTCAGGAGGAACACAAGAACTGAGCTGCCTTACTGGGTCAAGCGATAAGAATGGCCATGCTGATGGGTTTTTGGAGCCATGGGAGAAGGAAGATGTTAGCCTAAGGGGCTCACTGGACACAGATGAAATAAACCCAAGCACTCATGGATCTTCAGAAATTGATCCCACAGTCACAGAGGGAGGTTCACCGCCAAAGATCTGCAGCTTACTCCAAGTGTCACATAAATATGACGACAAGCCATGGGAGAAGGAAGATGTCAGCCCAAGTGGGTCGCTGGACACGAAGGAAATGAACCCAAGCACACATGGATATTCAGAAGTTGATCCCGTAGTAACACCGGGAGGTTCACCGCCAAAGGGTGAGAACATCTGCAGCTTACTCCAACTGTCACATAAGTATGATGACAAGTCATGGGAGAAGGAAGATGTCAGCCCAAGGGGATCACTGGAAACGAAGGAAATGAACCCAAGCACACATGGATCTTCAGAATTTGATCCCGCAGTCGCAAAGGGAGGTTCATCGCCAAAGGGTGAGAACATCTGCAGCTTACTCCAACTGTCACATAAATATGATGACAAGTCGTGGGAGAATGTCAACCCAAGGGGATCACTGGACACGAAGGAACTGAACCCGAGCACACAGGGATCTTCAGAAGTTGATCCCGCAGTCACACAGGGAGGTTCACCACCAAAGAGTGAGAACATTTGCAGCTCACTCCAACTGTCCCATAAATATGGCAACAACTGCAGTTGCAGGAATTTCTCCTCTCAGGGTAAGTATGGTCACATTTGTCAGTCAATAGAAATGATTTGATACTTATGCTAATACAGTGTCCACAGTACTAAGGCTGATTGTTACTTTCTAGAAAAAAAAACTGTGTTATTGGTAGACTTACTGGTCTTATTTTTTGTTTTTATAGAAAATGAAACCGGGGCTTATTCTGGAGCACCACCTGTGGGGATGTGCACCTCAGAGAACGAAACAGTAGATTCCAAGTCCAAGTCTAACCTTGAATTCGAGACAGCAGATGGCGCTACTAGGGGCAAGTGCAATCAGCTCTAGTGAGTTAGCCGAGTCCATTCACATAGAGTAGGCGCCTTCTGTAATTCAGCCACTTACTGCTACATGTGTACCTTGGTTCTTTTTGTTTCTCCTGAAACCTCGAGCCGTGGATATTCTTAAGCACACAAAAGTAGAAAGCACCATTTGTGAAACAGAATTTCTGCTATCAATTTACCATGAACTTACAGATGCGTGCCCGCACCTGTGTACCCCCGTTCTGAATTTTATAGTCAATCTGCCATGAACTGTGTTTGCATTGCATGGCGTTCCTATTTATTTCTATTGTGCTTCTGTGGTGTGCAGGCTGCCGCGAAGAAGGCAACGGAGGGTGCAAGAGTGAGAAGCGGAAGAGGCCCTCGTGCGCGGATACAGGCGGTGGCGGTGGCGGGGAATCGAAGGCATCAAAGCGGAGGACAAAGCTCCGCGCCGTGGCAAGGTACTTCGATCTGTGTAGGCGGAGAGCATGGGCGGCTGCAGGAGAATGGAAGAAGAGTGACGACGACGGCAACTAACGGGGTTCGGGGGCTTGCCGCTCCTGCACTGCACCTCCCTAAGCTCTCATGTACAGCACGGATAGGCAGTCAGAACCGCGCGCAGCCGGAGCAGTTAATAATCTAGAATACATAGAACCAATAGGCCATCACTCGTGACCACAAGCATTCGAAACAGGAATCGTGTTTTGGGCACTTGCTTTAGACACTAGGGGAGGTCTGTGTCGCGCTCTCAGTATAGAAAGCATGTTAGCCTTTAACTAGTGGAGATGTAATTTAGCGTCGCGACTTTCCTATATGACATCTTTTTACCGGAGACCCATCACCGATGCATAATCGAAGGATCATGATGAGAGCCCAAGGTCTACAACTGCTTACCACAAAGCTGATCCTCAGTCGAGCTAGGAATGCCATGTTTAGATCCATTAGAACTAATAAGTTAGCACTTAATGGTTCAAATTGGTAGATGGGGATGCAAACAATGGCTGCAAATAGATCTACTAACTATTAACTATTATCGGTCCACTGTGTTAATAGTTACTCCTTCCGTTCTAAATTATAAGTCGTTTTAGCTTCCATCAAATTAAATTTTTTAATAAATATCTACTCTCTATGTCCCACAAAGAGTGTCCCTTAATGTTTGTCCTAAGTCAAGCTATTTTAAATTTAACCAAGTTTGCAATAATTAGGTATGCTATAAAAATATATTTCATAACGAATCTAACGAAACTTGGTAGATATCAAAAGTATTGATATATTTTTATATAAATTTAGTTAAATATAAAATTATTTGACTTAGAATAGAACTAAAGGGACCCTTTTGCAGAACCTCTTTGCAGAACAAAGGGAGTACAATGATATAATGCTGGGTTGGTGGGCCGAACAGAAACTCAAGCCCACGATTACAGGCGAGCCTTTTTTGTTTACGCTAATTAAAGAGTGGAAACGAAAAGTGTGACCCTAGCGGCTCAATTCAGCCCAAAGCTGAGGAGGAAAACCCAAAAATCCTATCCATCTTCTGGAAGATAAATTTACCAGTGTATGAGATTCGTGTTGCAAGTGTGGACAGATTGGATTCACGCAGAGGAGCGCCGCCAAGCATGCACCCATGCAACAGGCACGGCATCTGCACACACGTGGCGAGCAACTGTTGGTTGCCAGATGGGTGGCAGGTGAGCAACGTTACTTCAAGATTCAAAATTATTTATCTCCTAAGGGGATGTGTGGATACACCCCTAAACTTTAGTACCTGTCATATCGGATGGTCGATACTAATTAGGAGTATTAAATATAGTCTAATTACAAAACTAATTGCACAGATGGAGTCTAATTCGCGAGACGAATCTATTAAGCCTAATTAGTCCATGATTTGACAATGTGGTGCTACAGTAACCATTTTCTAATGATGGATTAATTAGGCTTAATAGATTTGTCTCGCGAATTAGTATAGAGGTTCTGCAGTTACTTTTATAATTAGCTCATAGCTCATGTTTAGTCCTTCTAATTAGTGTCCAAACATCCGATGTAACCCTCCTAAAATTTAGTAGGTTGTATCCCAACAGCCCCTAAACTACTTATCATTTTTCGAATCCGTTTGAACCATGAGATTATTTAGAATTAATGAATAAGATGAGATCCAATTTGCATATTTTTTAATGAAAAATAAATATTTTAATATTTGCCTGAACCATTTCAACATTTAGACTAACTGTTTCAACATTTTTATGTTGTTTAAATTTTTTTTCTATATTACCTTAACATTTAACTTTTTATACTGTTTCAACATTTTTTCTATATTACCACAACATTTACATAAAAATGTTGAAACATTTTTTTAACGAAAATGTTGAATTAGATCTAAGAAATGTTGAATATGATATTTTCCAACATTTTTCATAAATGTTGAGGTAGTTTTTCTAAGAGTTGAACGGTGTTTCGAGAATCGTTGAATCTGATTATTCAAAATGTTGAAAGGATGAAAGTATAAAATAGTAACTTATAATCACATAGATTAAAGCAAATGGGATAAAATGAGCAGGATGTTGTTATAGTTGTCCGTTCGTACTTCGTAGTACATACAAATTAAAAAAACAAAAAGCAGCAAGCTGGCAAGCTACTGCCTCCGGTGATTCTCGCGCTAGTTTCCCACGTAAAAAAAAAAAAGTAGCAGGCCATCCTTGACGCAGAGTATTGAGCCGTGATGGGCTGTGCGACGATTAGCTTACCCATCCTCCGGAATACAGATAGGAGCGCCCGGAAAACCTACATCCTTCCTGCAGCACCCCAGCCGTCACTCTTTCCCAAAAGTAATAGCACATCCTCGCAGCCGAGCCGCCGCCGCATCTCCAAACACACTTCTCCTTCCATCAAAATCGTATCCAAACCCTGATCTTTGTGCGTGCATCGGTGTCGAATCGCTGCATTTGTTCACCTTCGTAAGCGCATCTCACATCAGGCGGAGTCCAGGTATTCTCAGAATTTTTTATTTGATTTTATGATGCTTTCTTGACAGACATCAAGATCTTTTGTTTGAATTCCGATGCAATTTTTTTTTGTGTCGCTCTGAGTAGAATTTCGTCGCATGTTTTTGTTGCTTCTAGTAGAGAATTGATAAGAGGAGCCTACCCTCCAAGTGGAGAAGAAGGGCAGCAACAGTAATCTGCAATGGCGGCGAGCTTCCTGCGGCGGTTTGTGTATCTGGTGTTGGACGGCCATAAGCCTTGCACTTTGGACCTGCACCGCATCAACATTTCGGGCTTCTTTAATCCGAGATCCCTGCAGGCCTTGTCTGCGGCCATGGTGGACGCCCGGCTGCCTCGCCCCACCATAACCTTCTACGCCCCCTCGTCGGAGCAGCGCAGCGGCAACATGCACTTCATACTCATCGATCGCGACAAGGTGCTCGCCACGGACCAGACGGGCCGCGCCAGCATCTACGACGCCGGCCTCCACGCCATGTGCACCGTGCCCAGCTTCAGCAAACCCAAGGATAGGCCCATGTCCGTCGCCGTTGGGGACAGGCTTTATGTCCTCGACAATTTCCATATCGTGCCCTGTTTTGGTGAGAAGCAGCATTGCTTCGAGGCTCTCGTATGTATGTGAGCATGGCGGCGTTGGCTGGCACTGCCGCTCTCTCCCGACACCGCCCTACCACCCCGCCCACATCCAGGCCTACACGGTGGTTGGTGGCTCGGAGTTGTGGGTGTCCACGGAGGAGGACGAGGGCACCTACTCGTTCGACACGGGACGCGGCGCCTGGGCCAAGCAGGGAGACTGGACGCTGCCGTTCTGCGGCCTTGCTGAGTACGTTCCTGAGTTGAAGCTCTGGTTTGGCCTCTCCAGCAAGAAGGGCAGCTACCTTTTCTGCGCCTTCGACCTCGCCGCAGCTGTCAGGCGGCAGTCTGCCCCTACCCCTCGCAACGTCTGGGAAGACCTCCGGCCGCCCAAGGAGTGGCTCCAAGTTGGATCCTACCTCGTTCACCTGGGCTCCGCCAGATTTTGCATCGCCAGGTTGTTCTGTGATACAACTGGGAAGCCAGGCGACATGGATGACTTCCCGCCTTGGAAGATGCTTGCTGTTTTCACCGCCGTTGAGGTGGTGCCGTACGGCAACAGGGGACTTCGAATGATCGAGCACAAATCGGTTGGGGTTGGGCGCGCCAAGAAGTTGGGCACGGGCTTAGGCAACTGTTGGAGCCGTGTTCTTTTCTGTTTCCTCCTGAAATTGAGTTTTGGGAAAGTATTTTGGACACTCTTGGAGATGTTTAGAAAAGACAAAATGAGTTGAAATTTGGAAGAAGTTTTGATGGAGATCGGATGATTTTAAGGGATTGGGAGCGCAGCGAGGCGCACAAATTTACCTCCGCTGACCGTCGAATTAGGCGCGCGAGAATATTGGATATTGGTTTGCACGTCTATTGGAACTCGTGTTTTTCCGGTTAACGCTTCATCGTTTTCTCTGGAGGCCCATTCATATACGCAGGATCAAGAATTGCCTTTCCTTTGTGTTCGATTTGCAAATGCCGCTGCCGTAATGCGGTCGACGAGAGCCCCAAGTTGCCCCTGTTTGCCACAACAGAACCTCAGTCGAGCTAAGCTTGCCAGTTGCCACCGAACAGAACGTAATCTAGGTCGAGGATAAAATTGCAAAAAGCTCCCGTAACTTGGAACTACTCATGCAATTGGTCATTACAAAGCAAAGTATAAAATATATGTTGAGTTCCTTCTGGAACAGAAACAGAACCAACGGCAAAAGAACGTTTCTGTTACAGCTCCAGGTGCATACATGACTACAGCATTCGCACAAGGTTCCTTTCTTTCGATTTTCCCTAAGTCCCACTTGAGGTTTTCAGACGCCTACGAACTCCTAGACAGATGGTGCCGGGCCGGCAGGTTTGTGACCCAGTTGACGGGTGAAGCCAGCCACTGAAGCAACGTAAAGGAGACTCCACTATAAGTCAAGCTCAGAGGATCCGGTCCTGAAGATCAGTGATGATGTTGGACGCCATAGATGTCAACTTCTTCCCCGTCTCCCCCGCCATGTTCTTCAGAGATGACAGGTCCTGAGTGGCCTGCCGAGACAACACAAAAGGTGTTAACACAGGTCCGCTAAGGAACCAAACGCTATCATATGCAGCCAGAGTGGTTTTACCTGGAATGAGATTCTATTAATCAGATCTGAAGCACTAAGATCCACACTGGAATTGTTCGCCGGGTGGCCAAATAGGTCAGCACTTGATATGGACGAGGAACCCTGCAAAGAGATCAAGTCGGTTAAGTGTAAGATTCAATGTTGTACCAACAGTACCAATCAGTATGGTGATTTCAAAATAGCAATGCAACAATACTTACAGAAAACTTTTGGAGAGAAACTTGAGCCTCCTTTTCAAAGCTGGCCTGGTCACCGAAAAACTGAGAGGATGAAATTGATTTCGCATTCGAGAATTTCTCTCTTGCTTCACTACTTTCCTCAACCTGGAGAACATTGGAACCAATTATTTCAAACTACTTGGAAGTCACCTCAAAGGGATGAAAAGAGTACTTGGAATTTGGAACAGAAGAAAATCTAAATAAGGTATAACGTATGTAACAAGGTTCTTCCTTTCAAGAATGTTGACACATGATTTTTTATGCATATATGAACTAAGGAAATAAGCATGATATCAGTAAGAACTTGAGTTGAATGTTTTAAAGGCATAACTAGAAAGAGCTGAAAGGCTTAGCTACATGTTTAAACGCATTCAAACAACTTCGAGATTCTGTTCATTAAAAAAACAATTTAGAGTTCTTGAGCTAGAGCAGCATCAATGAGATATGGTCCTCGATCCTCTAGCTGACAGTTAACTAAGCAGGAAGGTCAAAGTATTTTATACAGCATGGAGAACAGTCCAATCAGAGAGAATTCAGCTTCAAATGCGTACACACAATTTATATGCACAACTATTTTACCACCCCTACATGAATTTAAACCTTTCACACTATCGTGTTACTCACAGATAAGAATTCAACGTGGACATGTCAGTGTTCTTAGTAACAAACTAACTATTCCATAGCACCTCGCCAGAATTTGATGACCTAACAGTGGGAATGAACACTCCAAAAAGAACTAGAAGTAGTAGTGCGTATCAATCTCCAGATACTTCCCCGAGGATCTCAAATCAAGTGAAATAGTGGAACTAAGTACAGATATAATTACTCAAAACTAAGACAAATGGGGGCCACCAAAACATAACAGAATTCACATACTCATGATTCATCCTGTTTGTATGAATAAACCAACAGTTACCTGCACTTTGGATGAACTGGAAGATTTTTTGTTATATCCACTGTCCATCCCAAATTCAGCAAAGAAGTTCGAAGACTTTGGGGGTGCAACATGTCCACTCATCTGGTTATCTCCTGAACTGCTCCCAGTCCTAGAAGCAGGTGCATTTTCTACATATTCAAATCGTGAAGTATAGGATTTGCTCCTAGTTGTAGTACTCTCAGTAACCGATGGCAGGACAGGAGCTGGTTCCTCAGGCTTCTGCTCATAGAGACTTTCATTTGGCTACAGCAAAAACAGAAATTGTTGGAAAGGAAACCCCACATTACTTAAACAAACACGAAAAAAAAACAATGAAATGAGTTATATAGCTACTCTTCCTTTTTCTCACTCCTTCGACACAACATAAGAAAGCAGATATTGTTACTTGGTGTCATATGGAGAATAAGGACCAAAATGCTGCAATGAGCTCTCAAGATAATGAAGTAAACACTCCATCATACACTGCATAAAGCATACCTTTGACGTAAGCTTCCGCGCCCCAAGTCCACCAGTCTTATTTCCAGGTTTCTTCGCACCAATTGGCTTCTTGAAAGAATGAGTTGGAGCTCTAGGTGAACGAACAGGCTCAGTCTTTTCACTTGCATTTTCTTTTGATGCCTCTGTCGGCTTGAGATCGGGAAATGCAGCAGTTTGATTTGGGCCCTGGGGAGCTGAAACTGGGGAAGATGGCCAACTATTATTGCCATCTTCTGTGGAGCTTTTAGCAACCTCTTTAGCAAGCAACTGCCGGTACAAGTCAGCAGCTCTTGATGTATACTTTGCTTCAATTTTTCCACCATCTGTCCAACCATGCTGCTTAAAAAAAGCTTGTGCTCGGTGGTTTCCTCCGTAAACCATCATTTTCAACTGTTCTGGAGTCCACGAATCCAAATTTGTTGACCTGCAATTACAGAAGTTTTTTCAGTATTGATTCAGTTGTTCGATATGAAATTGGATAAAGCAGCAATGTTGCAGAAAAATTGTTAAACACTTCCAAAGGATACGATGTTAGGTGGTCAGGACCAGAAGGAAAAAAAGCAAAGTCACGTGCATTCAGAGAAGCTTAAGTCAACTTGGACTAGAGGTCATATTAATTGTATCTACTCAAAGTCAAATGCCAATAACATTAAGTCCGTGATAGTAACATTACTCAGGATCATGAATTCATAATACAGGAAGTTTACAAAATGTGCGTCAAACAGTTCTAATGACAGTGCAAAAAATTACTCTATAAACAAGGAACACAAAAAAAAATGGACTTTTGCCTCATGCCTCGCACACAAACTGTGTATTAATCTGCATATGGGGCACCATACCACAACAGAGTATGGGACTACAGATTACATGAAATCTGAACATGCGTGGCAGGCAAACCAGAACACAAGAAATTCAGATTTTGCATTCATGTAACCTTATCTACAGTATTATATAAAAAATGTGCAGTTGTACGTATGGACACGTGATCGAACAGTCACCCGCTGCAGCAGATTAGTATTACTATTATGCACCGAGGCATGGCCACGCGCTCCCGTACGTGGACAGGTGTGAGAAGAGAAGAGAAGCAGATGAGGGGAGGGGAGGTGACCTGACGAAGGAAACGTGGACGCCGAGGCTGCGGTGCACCGCCGAGCAGTCGATGCAGAGGAAGACGCCGTAGGTGACGGACGCCCAGGTTGGGTTCTTGGCGTAGCAATCGAAGCACATCTGCATGCGCACAACCGTCAGAACCGGGAATTGCCCAGAGAGGGAAAAAAAAATCACACACACACACAGACACAGAGACGGCACTCCAGAGAAAGCGCGATCAATCTCGAATCCACAATCGAATCAATCACTGCCAAAAGAATAATACCCTACCTTGTTGTCCGATTTGGCGCGGAGCTTGCGGAAGACGGCGTTCTTATCTGCGGAGGCCTCCGTCGCCGCCATGGCGCCCACCGAAACCAGGCAATCAACCAACCCGATCGAATCGAAGTATCGAACGGGAGGAACCGCTCCGGATTGGGAGCCTGTGCCCCGTGCTCGATCGATGGATGGGCCGATCGATTGGCGCGGGAGGGAGGGCGAGCGGTGGCCCGGTGGGAGGGGATGGAACAAGGGAAGGGGTGGAGGCGAGGAGGAAGAGGAAGAGGAAGAAATGGTGGAGGTGGACGGTGCTGCCCCTCTCCGCCTCGCCTGCCTTTGCGTGCGTGCGTGGCGTCTTCTCTTGTCAAATGGAAAGCTAGTGGAGCAGTGGACTTCCCCCATATGTTTTATTCATTCACGTGATGTGCGCGTACTTCTTGGGCCGTCCTATTAGGCCGTCCGTGACCCATGTTGGGCCTTGAGCTTTAATTCGGCCTAAAAGAGGTATCGCGGAGAAAAATATGGAGCCTTTTTGACTAGCGACTTGTTGTAGAATAAGCGGATGACTGCCTACCGTGAGCTTGGTTGCTTGCCAAAACTTGGGCATGCCAAAATTTTGGCAATTCAAAATTTGAGAAAAAACTTACCAATATTTTGGTAAGATAAGTGGGAGAAGTTGCCAACTTTTGGTAACAAACCCAACGGTGGCTAAAAAATTGACTTGCCAAAACTCTGACATGCCAAAATTTTAACAACAAACCAATCCAATCAAGCTCTATATATAGTCTGAACCCCACGCATTTCTGCGGGAAGAATTGAAAGAATCAAATGTAGAGTTTAATGAAAAGGTACGAAATAATTATAAGACAGGATGCTGGTAGCAAATATAGAGGCTGCAGGCATTGTTTTGTGTTATATATAGGTTAAATGCAGAATTTACGTTGCAACAGCTGGGACATTTTAGGTGGATAGAGCAGACCTATTGTGGGTACTACATTTTGTTGTACGAAGAAAAACTCCAACCAACAAAAGTAGTTCTTTTGCAGAGGACCATTCACAAGAGGAATCAATTTCCATGGGCCTGTTTGTGCAAACATGTAGGGGGAAAATTTGAAGAAGATTGGAATCCGGTTAGTTGGTTGGAGGTACATCAACAAATAGTATCGAAGACATTACAAATTCTAGGAGAACGAAAGGAACACTCAGTTTTCAGGTTTTCAGAGGATGCTCGGTATATGAAACTTGGCAAAGTAAATAGTGAGAACTTGGCCTCAGAAGAATAGTAAGAAGGATGATAACATGTGCTTCGATTATCTTGATTGGGTTTCGTACAGAATACTGCTGGTGTGCCAGATGACCAAAACGTTAGTACGGAGTGCATGTTCAGTTGTATACGTACAAATACCGAAATACGGAACCCAAAAGCATGAGGGACGCATAGAAATATAAGCTGAATAAGGCAAACTATATGAACAAATTGGCAGATGGCAACTTTTAATTTGAAACTGAATACCGTTCATCTGTCATCTCTACGAACCTTAAAGGAACTGATGGATCGCCAGGATATGTGAACAATTCCAGCGACCAATGTCCCGTAAGTCGACCTCCTGCCCACCCGTTGTACATTACAGTGCATCCATATTAATTTCATGTCCGGCCTCACGTTTTTCTTTCATTGCTGAGTGACCAAGTTGAATGAGAACAAGTGAAGATTGCTTCTCCGCGGCTATAATCCATACAAAGGCTGATTAGTAACATTTTTATATAATACCTAAAAATAGTAGCCTATAAACTAATTTAACGTAGTAAATACATACATGCGCAAAACTGCATATGGACATACGAAGGGGCCATGCCCCCTCCATCCTCCTACTAGCTCCCTTCCTGCCTCCATCATCCTCATTTTGATCTAGTTTTCACTGGGTGGGTACTACTACAAAAATTTGTAGGCACGTCCCGATTATTTTTCAGGGACGTTCCAAAAGGTCCCACGCTCCTACAAAAAGAACATGGTTACTGTAGCTTTCTGACCGCCGTCTAAAGAAACATTTGCAGGATTGGATCATGGAGTGAGACTCCTCTGGAATGTTAACTACTTTCCCAAAAATGATTTCTACAGATGGATGATGGTATGATCCGCCATAGAAACGGTCTCACGAAGATAAATGTTTCATATAATTTTGTATAAAGACAAATTTTATATCAAAATTGTAGAGTTCGGCGAGACCTAAAACCTTGTAGTTGATAAATTTTTCATTCAAGGTCATTTAATAGTAAAAAAATCATTACAAGTTCTCTAATTTTGAATTTTTCTAAAAATCTCGGATGTAGAACATCTTTATATTAAAGTTGTAGTGGTCAACATGATTTAAAATTTTATAGTTTATACATTTTTCATTTAAGATGGTTTAGCATCACAAGATCATTTAGACATTAGTTGTGCCCTACACGACTATTATTGTGAATATGGATAGTGCATTTATATACACCTCTGCAACTATCCTCATATGTGCCGGCATGAAACCATCATTCGTGCCAATGATGGGCCTGCTACCACGTGACCGATACAAATGAGGGTACGTTATTCGTGCCAGTGTCAAAACCGACACAAATATTTTTCTAAATGTGCCGGTGTACTTTCCACCTATTAGAATATGGTATTATTCTAATTGGGTTTCACTAAGAGCCGGTACGATTGAGTAGCTAATTCTACTGGTGTTTGTTAGCGCCGATACGTATAGGGGTACTAGTTGTAGCAATGTCGAATTAGGCCGCAATATTTGTTAACCTCTAACTACCGTTGCAGATTAGCGCCAGTTAGACAAAAATAATTGGCAATTGTGTTGTCCATAAAATCCACGATTAGTACCGAACGAATTTCACAAAAAATAGATGCACATTCAAAGGAATATGCATGTGTACATACTAGATGTTCATAACAACAACATATTACTCTCAGCATCATTTGAACATCATCAACTGAACTAAACTGACCACATCATTATAGAGAATATACATTTATTTGAGCCTATTTTAAATTTAAAATTTTTCCTGTTGCAACGCATGAACATATTTACTTTCTCTTCATTTCAAATTGTAGGTCGTTTTGACTTTTATACGTTCATAGATATTATTATACATCTAGACTTACACTATATCTAAGTGCATAGCAAAAATTATATACCTAGAAAAGCCAAACGACCTACAATTTGGGCGGAGGTGGCAGTACCTATAAATTAATCAACTCAAATAGGTATTCAGGTGCTAGAGTTTCATAAAACATTTGTCTTATTTTTTTAAAAAAGTTACTCCCTCTGTCCTAAAAAACAAGTCATTTTAGGTTTATCTTAAGTCAAACTTTCTCAAAACTTTAACCAAATTTATAGAGAAAAGTATCAATATTTATAGCATCAAATAGGCATATTATAAAAATATATCTCATGATAAATCTAATGGCACTGATTTTATACCATAAATATATGATAATATTGATTGAACTTAAAAATATTTGAATTAGAACAATTCTAAAATGACTTTGGACGGAGGCAGTATTCTACATGCATGTGCCATGTCACATGTTATATACGGCAGCTGCTTGCAAAAAAAATATTTGTATCGTCCATGTAACATGTGCGTGGGCTGTGCTGTGAATGATGCGAGTCGCGACCTGGGCTACCCAGTGAACCAACATCTAGCCCTGATGATGAGACGGGCCGGGCCTCGCAACAGCCCAAGACAAATCGTGTTTTTTATTTCTTTATAAGGAAACAAGGCGTGTTTGGTTGCTTCCAAGCACACCGCTAGACGCGAGTAGCTCTTATCTTTGTTTTTTTTAACGAATGAACATAAGACGGTGCCTATTTCATTGATAAAGAGGGATAGTTACAACCGGCTAACTGGTAAAATGAAAAACAAAAACTATACAAGTTATGTGCTTAAACTCGTGCTAGTAGGCCCGCAAGACTTTTTGCCCCGGCTGTTATCCACAAACTGGCTGAGTTCTTGATTTTTACCAAAATTGACGGTACTAATGATTCTGGTGCCAAAATATTTTAGAGTTCTTTTCGTTCCATACTTTCCACATGATCAGTAGCGTTATGCTATGTGTCGTCTTTCGTGAAATTCCTGGCGTTGATGTAATGTTAGTCCACCATTCCAGGCACGTCGTACTTTGCGGCTATTCGTGTCCATATTCGTCTGGTAAATCTGCATTTTACTAGTAGATAGTACGCCGTCTCCATCGTGCATATGCATAGGGGGCAAGTCGGGGAGTGGTCCCAACCTCGTTTTGCTAGCCTGTCTAACAACCAAACCTTGTTCTGCAGAATTAGCCATGCGAAGAATTTGCACTTAGGAGGGGCCCACATATGCCAGATGCTTGCCAGCTTGGGTGTCTTTGTGCATCTGATGAAATGTGCCTTATAGGCTGATGCCGCTGTGTATTGACCGCTTTGCATGAGTTTCTAAGTGATTCTGTCCTCCTACATAGGGTGTAACTTGTATGGTCATATTAGGTCCATAGTGTGGCAAACTTGCTTAGGTGTGTTGTAGTGAAACTGGAGAGGTGGTTGAGGTCTCTAATCTAGTTGTTGTTTTGTAGTGCGTCGGCCACCGTCCTCTTTTTCTTCTTTGTCCTAGCATAAAATCCAAGGGTGATGTCTTTCGGTCATCTTCCCTGTATCCACGCATCATGCCAGAAATGTGTTCGCTCACCGTTTCCAAGATGGATTGTCGTACACGCGGCGAAGAGCAGTCTATCGTGATCGTTACACGATGTTTTGGTTCCGACCCACGTCTTATCCGGGGAAACCTATTCATGCTAGAGCCATCTAATGGGCGGTGTCCTTGCAATTTTGTCGAAGTTTAGAACCCCTAGTCCGCCATGCTCCTATGGCAAGCTGGTTCTTGTCCAGTTGATCTTGCATTTTCCTCTAGAGAGTTCCTTTTCACCTGCCCATAGGAAACATTTTTGGATTTTGTCTATCTCTTCCAATACTTCTTTTGGCGTTTTGAGTACCGTTAGCAGGTACACTGGTTGTGAGGATAACACCACTTTAGTAAGATAAACACGGCCTGCCTGGGTTAAGTTCCTGCTTTTCCAACTTCAGAGTTTGTTTGTTGCTTTGTCCACCAGTGGTTGGGAATCTATTTTCCTTAGGTGTCTGATCGTTAGTGGTAACCCTAGGTATTTGAGCGGAAAATTCTGTCATGTGACCGGGAAGTTGCGTAGCACTGCTTCAATATCTGTGTCGGTACAACTGATAGGTGTGACGCTTGTCTTGTATATTTGTGTGGAGGCCAATAGCTTCTCCGAATTTGAGTAGTAGGTCTTTCATGTTTGTTACATATCTTGTCATGGGCTTGACGAATATTATTGTGTCATCTGCGTACATAGATACTCTCAGTCTTGCTGCTCGGCCGTTTAGCTTGTTTAGTAGCCCTCTTTCATGGCCACTGTCATAAGTCATTGTAGCAGATCTATTCCTAGTATGAAGAGCAGCGGTGAGAGCGGATCACCTTGGCGCAGACCTCTGCCATGCTGTATGGGGTCCATGGGGATCCAGTTTAGCTATATGCGTGATGTTGATGTGGTCAGAATGGCTGCAATCCAGTCTCTCCATTTCGTTGGAAATCCTCTTTGCTGTAGTAGAGTCATTAGGTAGTCCCATCGTACCAAGTTGAAGGCCTTGGATATGTCAAGTTTCATGACCTCGTTTCTATGGAAGCGGCATGCCAGGTTGCGCATGTAGAGGAAGTTATCATGAATGCTTCGTCCTTTAATGAAGGCACTTTGGTAGGGCGATATAGGCTGTTTCATGAATGAAGCTAGGCGCAGGGCTAGGATCTTTGTTATGATCTTCGCTATAGCGTGGATTAAGCTGATCGGTCGGAAATCTTTAATGTCCTCCGCTCCATCCTTTTTTGGAATTAGGATGATGTTGGCCTTGTTGAGTAAATTTAGATTTGCGCAACGGGAGTTATGGAAGGAGTTGATGGCCGCAATTAGGTCGTACTTGATTGTCTCCCAACAATGCTTAAAGAATATGCCAGTGAAGCCATCTGGTCCCGGTGCTTTATTTTTCGGTGTTTGATTGATTGCCCGTAGAATTTCGTCCTCTGTGAACGGGTTATCAAGGGAGGATAGGTCCACCATAGGTAGGTTTAGCGCTAGCCAATTAAGATCGACCGGTCGTGGTGGTGGTTCTCTCATTATGTTCTCGAAGTGATCCTGCACGATTCGCTGCTTATCATTGTGAGAGAACACCCATCCGTTGTCTTTACGTAGCCTCTAGATGAAGTTCTTCCTACGTATTCCATTCGCCTTTAGATGGAAGAATCTCATGTTAGCGTCCCCTTCCTTGAGGTAAGTCCCCTTCCTTGAGGTAAGTTATCCTGCTGCATTATTTTTCCCTTATCTTTTCAATGGCTGCCCATCCCATGAGTCAATGTTTCAATTTGCCCCGCAACCATGTTTTGCCTGATGTCTTGTGCCTCATCCAAGCGCAATATGACCGTCTGGGCCATGTGCATCTTCATTCTAGCCTCAGATAGCATGGACGTGCTCCATTGTTTCAAGGCCCTAGATGTTGCATGTAGCTTGTGACCGAGTCTGTGAAATGGCTCTGTGTGTTGAGTAGGAGTATTCCAAACCTAGAGACTACTTCCTGAAAATAGGGCACTAGCACCCAGAAGTTTTCAAATTTGAACGGGGTCAGGCGTCTGAGGCCTACTTGGTTGGTTAGCAGCAAAGTGCAGTGATCTGAGTACGAGGACGATAGCGCGTGGAGGAGGCAATTGCCGAATTTAAGGTCCCAATTTTTGTTGCAAAAGACTCTGTCAAGATGTATAAGCGTAGGTCTCCACCTTTTATTGCTCCATGTGAATTTTCTATTCTACAGGTTTATTCCTTTGAGGCTGCAATAGTTTATTGCATTCCTGGATCTTCTCATTAGCTTCAGGTTGAGGTTTCGGTTTTCTTATCTCTTGCGCGGTAGATGAGATTAAAATCCCCTAGTATGATCCATTTTGAGTCGTCGGAAGTCCACGCATGTATCTTAGAAAGGCTTCTTTTTCGGGGCGTCTCGACGGGCCGTAAACCGTAGTAAGCGTGAAGGTCGTCATGCAGTGTCTAATTGTTACGTCTACCGATACTAAGTAGCGTCCAATCTGCAGGTTCTGAATGTCTACTGCCGTGTCATTCCAGAGCAGGAGAATGCCTCCTCTTGTGCCTACCGCCAGCTTGTACGCAAAATTATTTAGTCTATAGGTTTCAGGAAGTGTGCCAATGCCGAGTCTACGTTTTGAAGTTTTGTTTCTTGCAGACACACAATATGGCATGGTGTTGATTTCAGTGTTTCATGCACCGTCAGGCATCGAGCTGCCGCGTTTAGGCCTCAGACGTTCTAGGATAGGATGTCTACATTTTTGTTCGACATGATGCTTCTTTAAGCACTCATGCTGGCCCGTATTTCCATGCCTTCATGACATCGGTCACATTGATTGTAACTTTTAACGAGTCCCTGGTGTTGGGAGATGCCCATTCTGATCGTATACAGGTTCTTTGGTTCAGATTACACACAGTCGCCTGAAGGTTGAGGCCAGCAGGGCGTGCAGGTTCGATTGCCAGAAGGTCGCAACCAGCAGCACTTTTTGAAACAGTAGATAAAGTGGACGAAGTAGATTGATACATGTAGTGCAGTTTGATGCTCGACACTTGCCGCTGAAGTTTCAGGTCGCGGACGCTTCATTTACCTCCTGCAGATCCACCACTGTCGTGCCTGCGTGGCGAATCAGTGCCTCGTCCAGCATGTCCGCTCCCTCATCATCCAAGTCAATGATGGCTGTCATGGCCGCCATGATGTGCTCTAGAAGCGGTCCACGGAACATGGAGATGAAGTCGCGCAGGACCTCCTCGATGGGGGCCATCTCATCATTGGAGATGCCCAGCTTGCGCCACTAGTTCCTCTGAGCTCGCTCAGCGGTTGGGATGGAAGGCTTCTTTGCAAGTCGCGCGCTTCTTCTTACCGCCACCATGTCGAAGGCACGTCTTTGCCGGGGGCAGCGCGGCGTCGACTGTTGCAGCAGCGGCGGCCGTGGGGTGCAGAACAGGGATCCCGCTGTTGGTCTTCCATGTGTGGGCTGGAATCCTAGGCTCCGTCTTGGGTGGCCTCTGGAGCCCCTGGAGCCTCCTCAGGGTTCTCTATGGCCACCTGTGCGGCCTCCTTCACCTCCTGGGCCCCCTGCACCGCTTTGGCCGCAACGTCCGCCCCGGCCTCGGCCTGGGCGGCCTAGGTCTCCTCACCTGGACCGCCAGCTTCTTGGTTGCGCTAGCAGCCTCTGTAGCCACGCTGGCCACCTCCACGCGGGTCGCCTTCATCTCTCCTGCATGGGCCGCCTTGGACGCAGAGTCCACCTCCTCGGCTGTGTGGGCGGTCCTCGAAGTCACCTGGGCCACGTTCATGCGGGCTGCTTTCACGAGGGCCGCCTCGGCCTTGTTGGCTTCAGTGCAGGCCTCCACACGGGCCGCCTTCAGGAACAGCTCGGCCGCAACGGGGTGGAGTGCCCCTTCCTGGGCCATCTCGCTGCTTTGGTCCGTCGTCGAGTCCATCAGTAAGGTGTGTTCCACACCTATGGCCATGTTGTCCAGGGCCTTCTCGACGTCAGCCACCATCGGTGGTGGTGGTGCGGCGAGCAGCGCCAGCCGCAGCGTGGTGAAGGCGCGTGGCACCACCACCGGCTCAGACCGGGCTTGTTCCCTAGCGTAGGCATCTTCAATTCCCAGGCGGTCGGCGAGCTAGCAAGCCTTACGGATGTACTCATCAGCGCCGACCATCCAACAGTTCTTCCTCGCATACATATCCACGGGGTTAGCTTGAGCAGGTGGTGTGGTGATTACCTGTTCATGAATGTAGCTCTTCAGTGCATGTGCCTTGGACGTGAAGAGGGATTGCAGTTGAGCTTTGTTCATGTTGCCCAGTCCCTCATCCTCCATGTCGTGCCGCCGTCCATGTCGTGGTGCGTAGTCGCAGCACGGTGGGGACCTAGTACGATCCCGGTGGAAGAGCTCAGCTGTGCCTCAGTAGTCGTCGCTGTACTTTTGCCCATGACCCGGATGTTCATATTCGCCGCCGTCTTCGTCATCACCGTCTCCGCGGTGCGGCGGCCAGATGAAGGCGCGATCGTTGCAGCTAGACCTGCCCGCCCGCTGCTTGCCACGTTCGCGTTCGCGGTTGTCCTGTGGCTCACGGCGTGCGCGCTGGGCACGTCCGCGTCCCCCGGCCCCCGCGTCGTGGGCGTCATGGGCATCGCGCCTGTCGCAATTACCGCGACCGTCGTTGTTTCATCCGCGCTCGTCCGATGGGCGTCTTTGTTCCTGGCCGCTGAGCTTCCGGCAGCCCTCATCATTGTCGCGTCCCTCCGGTTCCCACGGTGACCTAGGTAGGCAGGTTTTGAAGCATGAACGTGCATCCGGTGGCACGCCATCGACCAGCCCATAGCACCACTCGTAACACCGGCGAATTGGCATGATACCCGCCGTGTTGTCGACCGCCTCCTAGAGGTTGCGTGCCACCGCCGTGTAGTCCTCGAGAAGCAGCATGTGGATGAACACTTCGTAGCAGGTGCCTTGTTGACATGACTCCGGCGGGGGCTCGGTGGACATGAAGATTGCCGAGGATCTGTCAGTAGGCTTGTGCGTGAACGCGAGCCACACCTTCTTGGGGATCTCACTCGGGTTCGCCGTCCACGCCCAAAGCTCGATGTGTCTTGTGTCCGTTGGCTGGATGAGGTCGGTGACGATGCACTGGAGCGCGCACTTGTGGTTGACGACCTTCTTGACGATCTCCGGCGTCCAGGCGTGGGACGGGATGCCGTCTAGGCAGAGGCAAATCCTGTAGAAGATGCGGAAGTCGAGGGCGTGCGTGAGGCTGCGCTAGGTGCGAAGGCAGATGTTGATGCCTCCTCCTATAAAGCATCCTTGGCGGCGCGCCTCTGCCACGTGGACGGCGTGCTCGAAGCGGATCAGGTACGGCTCCGGCTAGTGGACCGTGACGGAGACCTGCCCTCGCTGCAGTTGGAGCTCTCGGGTGAGGAGGTCGGCGATGTCGCGTGCTCCGATGTCACGTGTCAGATGGAGTGCCCACAGGACAAGGGTGTAGGATTCCCAGTGCCGCACATCGTGCTCGAGACGAAATGAGTTGAAGATGAACATTTTATCCACATCAGGGCGCGTGTTGGGATCCCCTATCGCCATTGGCGCCACTCTAGTAGGCGTAGTTGGTGGTGGTGGTGGTGGTGGTGGCGGTGGAGGCGGAGGATGCAATGGCTTTGGCTGTGGATGGGGCTACGGATGGTGTCGCGTTGTCGACCGGCGATGGTCAGCAGCGGAGGGGCACGATGCTTTACAGAATCGCTCCCTGTGACTTGAGCGGCGGCAGCGGAAGCAACGTACCGGGTCGTGGCAGGTAGCAGCACGACGGTCACGAGCCAAGCAATTGAAGCAGCGCCTTGTGGTAGCTTGATTGAAGGTGCGCAGGGCTGCGGTCGGTGTCCGCCTTGAAACCTCTCTGCGGTGCCGGTCATGTCCGCCGTGGCATCGGAGTAGGTTGGGTGGCGCACACTGTGATGAATGCCCTCTATGGTGCTTGATTGGCACCCACTCCTGCCGCGCTAAGGCTTGCTGAGGTGAGACCGGTGTAGCATGGCATGTGGGCACCTGACGCAGGGCCCTGGCTCGCCATGTCCTTGGCGCCTCGCCGGAGTAATTGTGCCGTGTCCTCATCCCTTCGCTGAAGTAAATGCTGCTTCCTCGGGAGGAGGCGTGCTTGGCTTCAGTGTGGTGATGATGTGCCATTGGCCGGAGGGGGCATTGAATCGCCCCCTCCTGACGACCTCCGCATAGGTGGCCCTCAGATCCGGCTTGGCAGAGGGCGGATTCTAGGCGGCAGGTTGCGGATCCGTCGATTGGGCCCGCAAATCCGGGTTCTCCGGCACGCATTCGTCGTCCACGGCGGCAGGCCGGCCGCGTTGAGGTGGTGGGCACGGGGAGTCGAAGAAGAACTTCTCCCAAGAGGAGAGGGTGCGTGGGGTGGCAGGTGGGGTGTGGGGTGGCTCGGGCTGTAGTTGGCAGGGTTCACGGTGCAGGATGCGTGGCAGGGTGGGTTGTGCTGCTCTCGCCGGCTGATGGTGGGGCGGCGGCGGTGGTGGAGGGGGTCGGGGTCGGGCAACATCATTAGCTCTTTGTGATGTTCGAATGTTGGATGGATGGGGATGGATTAGCTTTTAGCTAGGTTGGCGATTTGCTTTAGCTTCATTTGTTGTTGCAAGTCGCCACGACACACATGCAAGTGTGGTGTGGGACGCGACAAGCCATCTTTAGACGATGGCAAGCATCTTTACCGACCAAACATTCGTGTGGTTAGGAAAAGAGGGCTTGGCATTGGCGACAATACATACCATGCGCTGTACCTATGAATTTTTTTATTTTTAATACTAATTAATACGGTAATTACAAAAATAAACACCGAAAACAAAACATATCGGAAGTATACCTAAGTCGTCGAACGAGCAGACGAAATCAAGTTTTCGTCGACTCATCAGACGAAATCATCGGACGAGCGGACGAAATCGCGTTTTCGCGTCGGTCCAGCGGACGAAAGGGCTCGCGTGTTGCGCGGCGAGCGGAGACGTTGGTCGTCGAAGAGGGCCAGAGAGTAAGAGAGCTCGCGCTTGGCGCCGGGTGCGGGCAGCGGGTGTCTGGGCCATGACTGCCGGCGGCATGAACTGGGCGGCAGCATCAAGGCAGGGCAGTGCCCGGCGGGTGGGCGCATGCTGCAAAGCAAAGCTCGGCGCCGCCGGCTAGAGGCGGTCTGCGCCAGTCGCAAAAGCCTCCTCCGCCACTACGGCTTGATCCGACGCGAGGGATCCGCTGCCCAGGCTTAAGCCCGCGAGCGCTCCGGCTTGATCCGACGCTCGGCGCGCAGCTCGAGCCCCGCCGCGTGTGCCCTCCGTATCTTCGCGCAAAAGAGGGCTCCGCCGGCGTACCTGTAACTCCTTCGTGGCCTCGTGCCACACTCGAGCCCCTGCTCGCTGGTTCTATTCCCTTTCCTCCATCCGCTCCCCTGCCGGCCGGCTGCCGCTGACCGCACGCGCGTGTGGCGGCAGAGCTGCGATGTGCGCAGCCCTGCGTGCCTCCGCCAGTCCGCCGCCCCTCTCTGTGTGCTATGCGGCTTGCGTCAGATAGCATGGATTTGATTTCCATGAACAAAGCCGGCGGATGGTGCGGAGGACAAAACAAGCGCCAGTTGAGCAAATTTGCTTGATTAGAGAAGGCGGGTGGTGCTCGGCAGTCTCGGCGGTGAACGGCAGCGCTTGCGGGAGACAGCCGGAGACGGCGAGCAAGGCATCCAGTTTCCGTCTGCTGCTCGGACTAAAACTAATTTCGTCATGCAAATTCGTCGGCTCAGTCGACGAAATTATTTTCGTATTTGTAACGGACGAAATTCTCTAGATTTCGTTCTTCCATCAGACGAAAATAGATTTCGTCCTACTGTTAGACGAGATTAGGATTTTTCGTCCGCTCACTAGACGATAGTGCTATATTTTTGTAATTTTATGATATTAGGGTTTATTTTTGTAATTGATGTATTAATTAATATTAAAAAAAACTCCTGCGCCTACTGGAGTACGTGTGCTGATGTGCCTAACGTAACGGAATGCATGAGGGGCAACGCAGGATGTCCAGTTAGCTCCCATCTGCTTTATTTGTCCATCTTTGCGTATTTGTCGTCCAGGTACATGAATAATAATGCATCGTACGTATTACACCGTGCTACATTATTTTCCCCACCCGGGCGAATGGAAGAAACGTGTCACGCGCATTTTAATTTTCTACTAGGATCGTGACCGTGCGTTGCTACGTGCAACAAAACATTTATATTGCAATATACTGATCGTTCAACGAGGCAACAATAATACGAAAATAAGCACAAATATTAAAAACAGTACACAAATGTTGCTACGGTCGAAATAAATTATCTCCAATAAGCATTAATTTTCATATGGACAATCATGCACAAATCATTGTATATAAAAAACAGTTGTCTTCTCAAGCCAACAATGAACAAGTCAATTTCCATTGGTGGCCATCAGAACCTGCCACTAGAGTGGTCGACGATGAAGCTTGTGCACAGCAATACAGCTGCCCCAACTTCCAATTAGATGTGCAATGCTCAAACACCTAAGATATAAAATTTTGATTGGAATATCAACAACCACAATTATTTCAAAAAAATCACTTTCCCACAGCAAAGACTCCTAATTGAATTGCAAGTTCTGAGCATCCAATTGACTTTACTTAATTCATAAATAGAAGTTATCTTCACTCATTACTTGAAATCATGTAGGTACCTGGTGAATATCCTAGAACACAGAGGCACCATGTGCACCTCCGTTAAGATTTAACGTATATACATGCAAGGTATGAAACTTGCACCTCTATTTAAAGATAATATATACAAGCAAGACAAGATGAATAGACAAAGAAATTCTATGGAGTGCATGATTTCTTCATGGAGTTTTAAAACAAAAATGGAACATGCATGTTAATCACTGGATTTGGCCTCAACCTAAATCATCTGTTACAAAATTTGCGATGCACATGGCAAATATCGATCCCGGAAGGCTGAATCATTTTAGCATTTTTAACAAACATGTCATAGGCATGCTTCCTCCTGCTGATGCTAACTGATAAGGAACCAAATAAACAAATTAGACCTGTTAGGGAGGAGTTTGTCGAAGGGTTGCTAGCACTAGGTATGTTGAGTGTAGGGATGCAGCAGTGCAGGCAACTGCCATTGAAAAGTACGAACACCAGCAGCATGGCAGCATCCCATGCGCCCCTCTTCCAGATGTTTACCATCCTAAGTATTGTCTGTCTCTGTCCACCTATTTTTCATATCAACACGTTGCAACCATCTAGCTTAGGCCTGACTCATGAGAAGCAATAACACAGGATCGTAAATAGTGATTAAAGTGGAGCATGTAAAAAAAATGATCAATAAAGAGATCGGTCAAAAATCACTTGCATTTGGATTGGATACAATTGTAGAATGGGAGAGAAAGAGGAAACAGAAGAACTGGCAACCAACAACCGGATCACGAACTATCTAAAACAAAACTACAAACCCAGCAATAATGTACAGTACGACATTACCCGGACTCACCGGCAACCGAGCCAGAACCTGATGTGCCGCTCGATGTTGGAAGATAAGTTTGCGAATCCGAGTGTGCCATTGCAAAAAAGACCTGACATGCAAACACAGTGAAATGAATTGTAAGCTATCAAGCATCAAGTATTGATTAGAAGCTATGAAAAGAAAATATTCAAGTGGACCAAGAGGAACATATGAAATTACAGGAAAGTATTCTGCCCTTTACAAAAGAACCCTAAGCGATGACGGGAAAGTATTATGCCCTTTACTAAGGAAGAAGAAAAATTATATGGTAATTTTTAATAAAGCTGGTAGCATTTCAACCTTATGCACCAAATATTGAGGTTGGATGTACGATATAAGCTTGCCAATGTTTCAGTTATGAAAAAAAATTATTGAATAGTGTAATAGACTATAAAACTTCTGAACTTCAATTTTCTAATCTGAATGTAACCTTTTGAAAGTATGAGCTGGTCACGAGCTGATTAGCATTACAATATTGTAATATGAAAAGAGAACTCTTTCCAATCCGAGCTGATTATGATCTTTTTTCCTAAATCAGCGTTGTTCAAGATCTGTATGAAAATCCAAGAATCAAGTTCATGGACTGGCCTAACATACTATACAAAAATGAGGCATAGACATTGCAGTTAACAGTAAGAAAAGACACTGATTTTAGTTGTCCTCAACTGTACTGTCTGTAATGTAAGCAGCACACTACAAAGATAACCAGTGTAATGTACTAATGTCTGCCCAAATTCCACAGACAAAACAATTAATGACAGAATGTAGGAAAATAAGAATGATTAGGTGAACAAGTTGAAAACATCACCTGTTTTGGAGCAGGTCCTGCAGGAATTTGGACCATCTTCGACGTAACTTCCAATATATCTTTTTACTGGCAGGTAGTTCATTTTCCACAGGTAAATGATGCTTTTCTGGCCACAAGTGAATCCTTAATCCAGAACATGGAGCAAGATTTGTTACAAAAAACAAAGTGTCCTCTGCCATTTGATCCCTTCCACACGAAAAGAGCAAAGCTGTCAAAGCTATTCATCATATGTGGCAGTAATCCAATTTAAACTTCAATGAAAGTTTTTAAATGATAAACAAAACTTCTAAACACATATAGATAGCGATTGAACCCTAAAATGTCAGTCACCTACCAGCTTTTTAATATCCACCTATTTTTCTCATGCTCATGCTTTCCTGAGAGAACCATGGAGAGTCAAGATGAAAAGACACCTACCTAAACAACATTATAATTCTAGCTGCATCAAGCAGTACACTCCATTTTTCAATTTGCATTCTGGTCATATCTATTCCTACGCGAAATAGCAGGGTATATTTGAAACGCAGATGCTTACCTGCAGTAGTGATGGCTATCTACCTTTTCAGCTTGGTCAGTGTCTACAGCGAAGAGAGGCCACAAACAGCACACAGCTTGTTAATTATTGGGATGTTTATAGTTACTGAGCCCTACTTGTCCTGATTCTTGCTAAAATTTTAAGAATGCAAAGGTAAGATGCACCTACACATTCCTTGCAGTGCCTTGTAGTTTCCAGGTAGTGACATGCTCTTGTAGATTGAAGGTAATCTCATGAAAACAGACTAGCGACTGGTAATCAAAGCCAACATGCAGTATTAGACTATCAATGATAAAAAATGAAGTCTGAATTGTTTTACAGGCACTCTTACAGCAGGTTTTCTGACAACTGATATGCAAGACTACCACTCATCATTGCAGTAGAAAAATGATAATTTAAACTTGAAATGCAAGAGGAGGTTATCAGTGTTTCAGTTAATTAGATAGATCAGCTGGGAATTAGCCCATTGCACACATCTAGCTAATCCTACTTGTGTTAACACAAGAGCTTGTTAAATTAACACGGAGGAGATAGCATTTTTTTTCAACCTCTATGATTCCAATTTCATCAGTATATGCGTAGTCCATAATTGACTTATTGGCATATTTAAAAAGGTATACTTTTGATGTCTCAATCTCAACAACCACCATGTAACCCTCTAATAACCATGATATTCTATATGCAGTATTGAGAAATCTAAAGGTAGAAAAATATTAGGGTGCGTTTGGTTAGGCTGTGGCTTTTGAAAAAGCTGCTGTGAGCTGTGGAAAAGCAACTGTGAGAAAGCAGCTGTGGGAAAAGCAGAAGACAGGAGCTGTGAAACTGTAAGCTGTGTAAGAAATACCTGTAATACCCCTAAAGGTCTGTGGGTGTGTTTATAGGCAAATTGCTCGTAATAAAATAATGTGTTTACTAATTCACATGTAAATAACTATTTTAGAAAGGAAAAAAATAAATTTTATATGTTCTTCATCCATTAAAGTGATTGGTCCACATAAATAGAACAATATCCATCAAAACTTTTATACAATAATGCCATCCCTCAACATTATTGTCCTCCTCTCACACTAACCAAAGCATCAGCTATTCTAGTACAAATGGTATTCATGGTATCCTCATTCTCCACATCGTCACTCTCATCTCCTTGTGTTTGTCTCGTGCCACTTGTATGTTGTACCAAGTACTCCTCCTCATCATCATATCTCTTGAACTCCTTATCACACAAATTGCTATCACGGATAAAATTATGCAATGCAAGACAAGCCATAATTATATGCTTCTGAGTACGAGGTGAGAAACGTGGCATGCCCTTCAAAATACGCCACTTCTGCTTTAAGACTCCAAAAGACCTTTTAATGACATTACGAAGAGATGAATGCAAGAAATTGAACATCTCGTACTTTCCTTGAGGAGGCCCTGAACGTTGCCGAAATTCTGGTATATGGTACGTGCTTCCTTTGAAAGGCGCAAGATACCCAATTCGGTTTGGGTAACCCGAGTCCACAAGATAATATTTTCCTACAAAACCAAGTTAGTAAGATACATAATAATACAAGTATTGCTAACTTGATGAAGGAACCATATATATCTTTAGGAGGCACGGGAGATGAAGGAAAATTTACCAATGCATGATTGAGGATACGTGTGTCATGTGCAGAACCCGGCCACCCGGCAACCGCAAAGGTAAACCTCATGTCAAAGTCACAAATAGCTAGCATATTTTGAGATGTATATCCATGATGGCATGTGTGGTTAACCACTTCGTCCACTGGCACTACCACTTTAACGTGTGAACCATCTATTGCTCCAATTGCGTCTTTAAGTATGGCCAAAAACGGTCCTCTCTCACCCTTTCATGCTCCATAGAAAAAGTAGGATCTCTCGGCTTAATGTCCTTATCTAACTTACGCAAACACTTCAACACTTCGTGAAACTTCATGTGAACTGTCCAAAGTGACCGTGTGAAATGATTTTTAGCTTGTGAAAAAGATTGTGGTCCTCTGACGATCCACAAGAATATTGCCAATGACTCAGTAGATGAAACATTCTTGCTTGATGTCAATCCGTAGGTAGAGACCAGCAAGTCATGAAGTTTCTCAAAAATCTCAGTGCTCATCTGAAACATCTTATAAAAATACCTCGGACGTGACATACACCTCATCACCCATTGAATTCCAGTTTCTGACGTTTCCCTATATTCAGCTTTTTGCAAATACCGTTCAGTATACAAGTTGCCCATTTCTCCAATAGCACCAGCATGCTGTGCAAGTTCAGCTAGCAGTAGTAGTCCTTTTTGTCCTCCTTTGGCTACATCTCCCAATCTATCATCCATCTACATGAGACATTAGTATATTAATAATTAAATACAACAACTTTCTTGACAATACTAAATGAAGAATGTCAACATAAACAAATAATAATAGATAAATAATGTTTCACATCTCCAAGCAAATTATGGTTCAACATAAGATAACTTATTTTGGTTCAACATAGGGTAACATATGACAAGAAAATAATTTGACAAATATGGAAACAAATCAGTGACGCTTCATCGTCTCCTTTTCTAGCTCCCTCTCAATCAAATCGAGCCTTTCTTTCATTGTTTCTAGAGAGCTAAAGAGCTCCCTAAATTCAGGCTTAACAATTAGGGAGGCGGTTGTATACATTAGAGCAGTTCCTTCTTGTACCCCACATTCTTTCACCACCTTCATAGTCTCTGCAATGGTAGGAACTAGGTTGGTTGGAGGAGCTGATGATGCTTCAACACTTGTGGAGATCCTCTCTGCAGCATTTTCTATCTTCAAACAAGTGTTTTTGTACAAACGAAAGAATGGGCTCTTCTCATCCTTCTCTTCAACACCACTGGAAGTTCTTTTTCCTAGGTTCACTGTCATATCCTTCTGTGTAGGTTTTGGTACCTCATCCACATCCTCATGACTTGCCTCATCGGAGGATATATCTCCAGGACAGGATGCAAAAGATCCACTGACATGTGCTTTGCCAAACAAGATATGGAGGTCATCAAGGAACTTGGGTCCTTGTTTTCGAAACTTCACATGTTGGCATTTGATTCCTTTCTCTATTGTTGCATCTTTAAAATTAAAAAAAATAGCAAGGCAACCAATAACAAAGAATAGGAAGAATATATTTAAAATGGCAACATAGTTCTTATAGCAAGATGTTCATTCCACCATTCTTCTGAGCAGTCAATAGTTTGTTTTGCATCATCCCATCCAAGACCAGTGGCACAATTATTGAACTCCATAAATAATACTCCTTTTTCAGAAGATCTAACTTGTTCTTCAATTATTTTTTTGTTCTCCTATCACCGGATTTTTCTGCAAACTTGGAAACAACATTCTTCCCACCGGTAGTAGTGAAAATTCCTAACGGCCTATTCACGGCTTCAATCTCTTCTTTGCAGGCATCAATCAAATGCCTTAAAAAAGCATCACCCCAATCTACCTTGTCACCCATTCTTCAACCAACCAAAAATAAATCATAAGAATTCTGTAAAGCTGTAGCTGCATGTAGTGAGTATGTAGTGAAGAGTAATGAAGAGCGGCCACAGGTAACAGTACAAAATGCACAGGAAGTATGAAATGCACAGGAAGTAGTTTTGTAGGAATTGAAACTCTAGTACGAAACATTCTACATGACTCAATCCCTAGATATTCTGTATGAATTTTGTATGAAATTCTAGTATGAAATTCTGTATGACCCAATCCCAATCCCTAGCCATAGGTAACAGTATGAAATTTTAGTATGAAACATTCTGTATGAATTCTTTCTACAATATGACATTTTTTCTGCAAGGTAGCATGATTCTTCTCCCCGTTGTCATTGCATAGAGAACTGCTATGACCGGTGCGAATGTTCTTATCCAGGTGGCCTTGATTTTTCTTTGCCCTCCTACCACCAGTGCATTTTTTTCCACTAGTAATGGAAGCCCAGGATTCGGTCGAGCATGGAGTGCGGCTTACCAGATGGATGGATGAGCAGGGAGCAGCGGACGCCTGGCCAGCGCCCGGCAACTGGGGGCGACGGGCGGCGGGGTGCGGCGGCCAGGGTCGTCGGGCGGCGGCCGTCCGGGGGGCGGGGTGTGGTGGGCGGCCGGGGGCGACGGGCCGGCGACCGGGGTTGGCGGGAGGCGGACTGGTGACCGAGGGCGACGGGCGGCGGCCGGGGTCGATGGGTGTCGGGCGGTGGCCGTCCGGGAGCGGGGAGTGGCGGGCGGCCGGGGGCGCCGGGTCGGCGGGAAGCGGACCGACGACCGAGGGCGGTGGACGACGACCGGCGGTGACGGGCCACCGATGGCGGTGCGCAAAGAGACGGAAGGGTATGCGGGGAGGAGCGGACGGACACGTCGGGAGAAATAGATCGGGGCAAAAAACGAATCGTTACCGTCATAATCAGTGGCAGGTGGGGAATTTTTTACCCCAAAAGCACTTGAAAGCAGGGGAAGGTGCTTTTAATTTTGTACTAGAGCAAAAGTTGTTTTTGGCAAAAACACATAGAGCTTTTAGCCCTTTGATCGGCTTTTGGTTTTTGCAAAAGCAAAAGCAGGTTGGAAAGCCCAACCAAAAGGCACCCTTAATCCAGTTGCAAAACTCGAATATACCAATCATGGTAAACCTCAATGCAGCTTTGAATTTGATGTTTATATCAATTGGAACTCATGAAACCTATCTCAAATAACCAGTTTTATGAAACTCAAAATCTCAGCACCTATCTCAAATGGTTGGATGGGCCTGGAAGATAGAATTACAGGGCTTCAGACGGAGAGGGATGGGGCGGCAGATGGCCAGGCTGCCATTTTGAAAAGAGTACGAAGCTTCAGTCACAAATATTCCCTCCCTGACGAATACTAACCAAGTTGTAAATATTAATCTAGAATCTGCAACTGCTAATTAGCATTTTGGCTGTAAGTTAACTTCACTTATATATATAGCTTGCATATATCCTTGGCATAGCTAAAGTTGTACTCGTTCCTACAGGTGGGACTGAATAAATCTTTGATTCTCATTTTGCAAGAAGAACATAGCAGGTAGCAGCATCCATTTGTTATAACTAAAGGAATACTCATATTTTGATAGAATACAGTAACAGTACATTCTGAAAAAACAAAGATATTATCATCAGAAAGGTGTAAAATTATCCCCTGTAGGCAAATAATCAGGAGTAGTGAGATGACAGCGGCGTACCAAGAGCTTCCTTCCCACGCGGTGGTGAGCGTTAGGCGCAAGACGGCGGCTGTTTCTTCGTCGATCTGAGGCTTGTCGTGCGCATGACGACGACGTCGCAGGGAGCGGCGAGGACGACGGTGAGCAGCGACACACAAGAGCTCAGGTCATGTCCTCGTACGCCGCCCGTGCTTCCGCCACCGCCACCGCTGCTCCTCCCCTGCCGGAGTCGATCCGATCAGAGGCTTGGTTGTCCAAGCTCTCTGCCCTGGAACTGCGCTGGCCTGGGGTAACGAAGATCCAGCGCGCGTCGAGGAAGACCCAATCGCCGCCTGCGCAGATCCGCCGAGCGTGGAGGCTTTGTGCCTAGGGGAGCGCGGTAGAGGATCCTTGGGTCGGAGGGCGGGGCGATGCTGCGAGGATGGGGGGACCTGTTTGGTTGTCGTCGCCGCATCGAGGTCGTCCTCCCTCGCGGACGGCACCGGCGTGTTCGTGGTGGCGTAGGCGGCGTCCGGAGGAGATCGAGGTCGTCCTTCCTCGCGGACGGCAGCCCGAGGAGATCGAGTTCGTCCTCCTCCTCCGCGACCACGAGAAGCTGTAGAGAAGAGAAGAGATAGAGATGGGCCATAGCATGCGTGGAGTGAGCTGCGCCGAGCACCGCACCCACTGGGAACTGTGCAACTGCCACTCTGCCCACTCATCATAGAGTCAGCAACCAGCTCTGTGCCTCTGTCGGTTCGGTTGTTTGTTTCTCCCCGGGACTCGACGGAGCAGCTAGGAGCGTTTAGGACAAAGTGACGGTATTTCTTCATTCCTGTCAAATTTGCTGGACTCTTCCCGGTCTCTCTCACACACACAATGCTCAGGGACGAAAAACAATAAAGCCTTGCTGTTGTTGATGGAATGGGGTCCGTCCCCGTTGTACACTGGACCAGGAGCAGCAGTGGTTGTGCGATGGCAACTTGATCATGGTGTCACATGCTGGTGGACGCATGCATGGATACACGGAGGGTTAATTTTGCCCGATGGGAATGTATATATTTTAGGACGAGGTTTAGATCAGTAAATAATACTCAGATCGTTTTGAATTTAGATTTACAACATTTTACTATATATCTAGATATAGTGTATATATAAATGCATAGCAATATAGCATAATATCATCATCTGCGAGCTGCTGCAGCTACGGCCGCTGCGTGGTCGTACCGAGGGGGCAGGAGAGAGGAAAGGAGGAGAGAGAAGAAAGAAAAAGAGAATAGAAGAGAGAAGAATGAGCTTACATGTGCGCTCCAATGCCAAGTGTCATCCACATCAACGAAACTTAAAGTAGGTAGGTTGTCAAACATGAACGGTGTTGGCAGTTGGAGGGTCAAGAATACCCGATTCTAGAATTGAATGGTCAAATCAAACTCATGCGATAGTTGAAAGGTCAAAAATGAATTTCATCCTCTCTTTTTTTAAGAGTGGTGCTGGTCAGCTGGTGTAGTGGTGTGTGAGTGTGTCTTGTTTCCCAATCTTTATCAAGAATATTGTTGGGTCTGGCTAGGCAACCTCTGAGTTAAAAACTGGGCCGAGCTCATAGTTGTGTGCTGGATTAGGGAAACGAGAGAATTAAAGGTACGTTTGGATCCAAGTGCTAATGAGTGAAAGTGTTAAAGTTTAGCACTTTTTATGCATTAGCCCATCGAAACGGGAGGGTTGCTCTCTCCAAAAAGTGAAAAGATTAGCCAGTGGGGAGGAGCTAATGGGTGCTAATGGCTTGTGAAAAGATAAAAAGGAGAGAGAGAAAGGGGAGGTGAGGAGATAAAGAGGCAAAATTGACATTTAATGAACTTTAACTCTATCTATTAGTCACGTCTCCAAACAGAAGTGTTAATAGGTGGAAGTGCTAATTTTAGCACTTGCTAAACTTTAGCAATAGTACGTCTAAACAGATCATAAGATCCACGAGACCAAGTGCGTCTAATTAGTTGCTTCCAGTAGTTGCTTCCAAGGGCAAGATAGCAGTATTGCGTCTCGTATCCTTTCAAAAGAAATTCTAATAATATAGCTCAGTTTGCTGGATTAGCTAGGCCGGCGACTTGCTTTCGGGACTTTTATTTGCTGTCGCGCGTAGCCGCTGCAACTGCAGGCGACAAGCCACCTGCAGACCGCCGGTGGCAGGACCAAACCATTCGTCCGATGAGGAAAAAAAAAAGAAGCAGCAGCTCTGCGTTGCGACGACACCATGCGCGATGCGCCGCCCACCGCATGTTACGTGTCCTGCCAGCTGTTTCTGCTGCTACGCAGTAGAAAAGTGCTCCAGGGCTGAAGCCAAGCGAAGCCACCCCAGAAAATGAACTGCATGCAGAGCCGAAAATGTGGCTCCCCACCGCTCCTCCCCTCCCTGTCGCATTGATAGTACCAAAATATCCCTGAAATTAGCTTAATTTTCACACAAAAATGCCACCCAGCCTCCCAACCGACACAGCTCGATGCGGCACAACAGAAGAAGGGGCCGCCGGCCAGGCACCAACAGAGGAGAGCACGCGGTGGCGAAGGGCTGCGCCGGAGCCGGTGCGCACAGCCAGACACCGGCATGGTGGAGATGGGACGGGACCGCCACGGCGGAGACGGAGTGGTGCGGCAGGGCCGAAGTGAGACGGCAAGGCAGGCCTGGTGGATATGCGGTGTGACGAGGTTAGAGCGAGATAGCGAGGGAACTGGGTACGAGGCTAGAGCAGCGCATGATACTGGAGTAGTGCAGCAGGGTCGGATGAAGCGATATACGGCGAGGGAGAGAAAAGAGATCAGGAGATGGATGGCGAGACGGAAGAGACGGGAAAGAAAAGGGCGGACGGATAAGTTTGGAACTTGTGGCAAGGAAAGAAATGCTTGCACTCCGTATGCGTTAAAAAGAAAAAGAACAGAGGCAGATTAATTAACAAGGAAGAAAATGATGCGTTCAAAATAATGGTATGGGATAATCTATACATTCATATATTATTTTTCATTTTTCATATAAAATCACAAATAAATATGTTAATCTATAATTATTATTCATTGACTTTTTATATGAAATCATATTATAAATTGAAAGAGCAAATATAAACTCATATGTACAAGTCAATAGATAAGGATGTATTTGTCGTACATACATCTATGGTCCACTAGAAGGTTTGGACAGTCCTAAATATAGGGCTGGACACCGGGACACATCTAACACGAAGATCATGGCGCAGGACGGCATAGTCTACATAAAAAGATAGGAACTAGTCGAGGATTAGGAAATTACTTATTGTAATAAGAGTAAAACTCACCAACCGGCCTGTAGCCCTGCCCCCAACTATATAAGGCGAGGCAGGGATCCCCTCCAAAACAATTCAATCCAACCAACACACAGGACGTAGGGTATTACGCAATCTAGCGGTCCGAACCTGTTTAAATCGTGTATTTGTGTTTACCTTCGAGTTCCTGATCTCGATGAGCCTCACTAACCAAAACACTATCTCGGGCACCCCCTCGGTAGGTTGCTGGGTCTAAACACCAACAGCTGGCGCGCCAGGTAGGAGAACTCGTCGGAATCCACTGGCGAACTCGATGGCACAAGTCATCATCAAGCCAATCATTGCATTTGAAGCAGGCGTGACGTTCGTCTTCGGCTCCTGGGTTTGCATGGCAAGTGGCGTTGGAAATTTTCACCGCCACATTGCGCTAGCCCCAGAGAAGAAGCAGCAAACCATGAAGCTCCAGCGCCAAACTCTGGAAGATCTTGTCGAGAATTTTGGCGAATTTTCAATTTCTGACCTAGTTAAAGGATAGAGGGACAAGTCCGATTACAACTTGACTTCTTCTGCTGGTCAGATTGACTTGCACGAGCCGACGCATAAACTATCGTGCGAGTCGAATTACCACCAGAGTCGATTCCCATTCGAACTCTGCAACGCGACCACTGTTTATCAGGCAGCCCTATCCAGATCACAATTCGATACGGATGCGATCGAGGACCTCGACTACTACTCGGATCCGGACGAGAAGACTCCTTTATCATGTCCACAACAAGGTCTGGTAATCACATCAACTTCCCAAGACAGATTCATCTACTGGTCCAACATGAAGCCACCTGCTCTCGCTAAGGACGACAATTTGCGCCTCATCGCCTACCTTGACACCCTGTCGTACCAGAAGGGAACTCCTCTGTCGCCCATCTACGAGAAAGGCAGCACCATGGAGGTCACCACTTCAAGCTCAGGAATCTACTCCCTGGAATGAGAACTCTTCGCTCTCATTACTGGACAAGAGGACGAAGAAGAAGAGCAACGGGACACAAACCCGCGACATGAATGTCTCCCGAATAATGTCTCGCAGGATGAGCTCACCACCAACGTTGTCGGAGAAGAAACCAAAGCCCAAAGAACTCGACGACGAGCAAGAAACGCCGCAAGAACAGAGCGCCGCCGCTACCTTGCAGCAGACTTACCGATCCAGAACCTGGATAACGCCTTTGAAGCAGTTCAAATGCGTCACCATCATACTCCTCTGGCTACTGTCGCGTCTATTGATCTTATTACCCGTGCGATGCCTCAGAACAAATATACTAGACAGTTGACTGAACTGGTGGAACTCGTGTACTGGGAAAGTGATGCAAATTACAGATTGACCCTCAGCCTGATTCTTCGATTCAAACTAAGGCTCGGGGGCTATTCCATATGGAGTGCGGCTTTCGTTGCACTTCCATATAGAATTTAAGGTTGAAGGATACAAGACTAAAGATAAATGAGGCTTGAGCACATTCTAGCCGCATGGTAGTGCTCGGGTACCTTTGAAGACTCAACCCGATGGAGCAGAACTAGTCAGTGAGGTCTACAAAAGTACTCGGAACTGCTACATTTGACCTAAAAAAATACTCGGGAGCTTGTCGTGCACACATCTATAGGCCCACCATAAGGATTGGATAGTACTGAATATGGGGCTAGACACCAAGACGTATCTGACATGAAGACTATGACGCAGGACGATGTAGTCTACGTGGCAAGACAGGAACTAGTCGAGGATTAGGAAAAGTACTCGTAGCAATAAGAGTAGAACTCGTCTAGTTGAATCCAACTAGTATTTTTTAACCAATCAACTTGTAACACTACCCAGCAATATAAGGTAAGGCAGGAATCCCCTCCAAAACAGTTGAATGCTTGTTCGGCGCCGTGTAGCTAGCTCCCCCCATCTTCTTGTATATTCAGCCTATCTATTATGTATGCATACTCCTATGTATAGTATATATATATTGTGTCATCCGGTACAAGCTACTCCTTCCATAACAAAAAAAAAGGTGTTGTCCGGATACATAGCCAGAAACGTATAATTCTGATAGAGGGAGTAGGCAGAAGGTTCTCGGAAACGATTCCCCTGCAATACTGCAAAATAACTCGCTGCTAAGTAGTCGGATCCACACGTCAGTGGGACGAGTTCCTCTGCAGTTACGTAGAGGATCAGGCTCATCCCAGACCCCCTTATGGTATTGGGCGGCAGCTTACTTTATTCCAACGTTATACACTTAGCAGGCACTCCACACTTGCACGTCAGTCAACTATACCTAACATATGTCTGATCGGACAAGGGAGCGCTTTGGTTCGTGCATGTGCATGCATTGCATGTACCCCTGCAAGCATCAAAGTGACTGGTGAATGCTAGCTGATGCTTTGTTTTGACAATTAAACTTGACAAAAGGGAGATCGTATGAAAGAGGGAACGCATGGAAACAGAAAAAACAGGGGAAAAAGTAATAAGGAGAAAAGAATCATGCAAGCATCAAAGCATGAGCTACATATGTAGTGTAACACTAGACAATAGTAAGACGAAGGGCTTAGTTAAGCACGTGATAATTGCTGATCACTGAAACTAGCTAGCAACGGCTGTTAGTATAATAAGCAGGGAGGCAGCTGCTTTAGAATGGTAGGTAGGGCCATGTTTAGTTACTCCCAACTCCCAACTTTGACACTATGCAAAAAGAAGATTCTCCATCACATCAAACTTGCGGTACATGCATGGAGTACTAAATGTAGATGAAATTAAAAACTAATTGCACAGTTTTGTTGTACTTTGCGAGACGAATCTTTTGAGCCTAATTAGTCAATATTTGGACAATAATTCACAAATACAAACGAAACGCTACAGTGTGCTACAGTGCTGTAACAGTAATTTAGCACCCCCAAATTCGCCAAACTAAACACGGCCTAGATGCCTAGATGCGAATGCGATGGCCCCGCAGTGGTTCCACCACTCGCATTCCACTCCACTAATCCAGCTAGCGCCGCTTGTCCCTCAGCTGATGTGACGGGGATGTGGATGGAACCTGGAGGTGCATGAATCCCGTACGTAGCAGTCGATCGATCGCTCGATGAACAGAAGAAATTGAACACGAAGTAAACGTGCGCGATCCATGAGCCACGCCGCCGTGCAATTAATAATTAGCTGCCGGCTTGCATTGCTTGTCGTTTTCTTTTAATCTCCTAATAATATACTCCTTCCGTCCCAAATTACTATTCATTTTAACTTTTTTTTACATAACCTTTGTTGTGCACTTAGATATATACTATATCTAGATTCATAGCAAAAATTATACATTAAAAAAGTTAAAACGAATAGTAATTTTGGACGGAATGAGTACTGTAAACACGTCCTTATGCGCGTGTACATCTTGATTAAGTTGTTGATTAGAAACAAAACGGAACAAAATAGTTAAGTGTTTTCCCTTTTTACATACTCCCTCCGTCCCAAATTATAGGTCGTTTTGACTTTATTAGATTCATAATCTTTGTTATGCACTTAGATATACCCTATGTCTAGATGCATAATAATATCTATGTACCTAGAAAAGTCAAAACGACCTATAATTTGGAATGGAGGGAGTATACGATATGATGATGTTTATGACAAGCTACAAATTAAACACATATGCTAACGACAGATTCCAAATAGTCTTCTAAATATGTGTTTACTCGATTTCACGCGTTTCTACAATATGGAAACGGAACCGTACATCGAGGAAAAGAGAAACTAGACCACTACATGCTAAGCTAAGTCAACCATATGCTTGTTCATCATGCCATGGTAAAGAACATTTGCACATAGCGAATCCCGTGTGATCACACTAATCTTTTATCGGAGATTATTTTGGTGGAAGACCCAAAAACTGTCAAGATTGCATTTCTTAAAGTATCTAATTTTCTTAATGACTACATTGGCTCCGCATTGCCAAGAAGGGGTCAAATTGGTGGAGCCCAGTGGGGTGATTGCTTTTACAATGTGGCCGAGTACTAGTGATCATTAATGTTAATCCCACTCCAGCACCCTTAAATTTGTTTTAATCCACACTCCCTGATGTCAATGGAAGGCCAGTCTCAATGCACAGTTTCATTGCGCTGTTACCTACTCCCTCCCTCCCAGAATATAGCTACGTTTAGGTTTTTCTAAAGTCAAACCTTTTTAGCTTTGACCAAGAATATCTCTAAAAATAATTTACTTTCAATGGAAAATATTACATATTATGATAGTTTGTTTCATGATAGATCCACTAACATCATTATTATGTCATTAATCTTTTTGATTCTTTCGTTATTCATGGTCAAAATTGAAAAGTTTGACTTTGAAAAAATCTAAACGTAGCTATATTCTGGGACAGAGGGGGTAACTGCAAACTTGGTAACTATGCATGCTAGGTTTCATGAGGATAAAACTCATCTCTCATTTCATGAAATGCCATTCTCTCTTTCCTCATAAAGATCGTGCTAAGTCAGCAAAATTGTTGATACGGCATAGAAATTAATGCTGATGAAACTCTTTACGAAACTCCCACTGAGACTGGCCTAAGAAACTACATTATTTGACTTTGTCATATGTTTTTTTTCAAAGTACAGTTTGGGTATTGCCCCATATTGTTTTCTGACCCTCAGTTCACGTAGAATCACCATTCCTTGTAGAAAAATATTATCTCGGGAAGAGTTAATGATGTCTGAAATCTACTTATATGAAGTATCAGCCAAGGTTAGCACCTTAGTAAAACCACTACCTGATATTTAGCACACCTCATCGAAGGAGTTGAAACATCTCTATAAATGTTGTTGCTTTGTGACGAGCATCAGGAAGGTAACCATCGATCATCAAAGCGTTTATATATACTGGTGTTTAGAGAAGTTGAACCATATAGGAGAGGTCGTAAATGAATTGCTACATCGATCGTCAGTTAATTTGTTGCTGTCTCTTTCCCTTCTTTTTCCATATTTCAACAGGAATGTAAATAGCGAAGAAGAAAATGCACCCGAGGGTCATATGGTTTATAGATACAAGTATGCTCTAGTTGCAGCTTGCTACTACCTCTGTATTGAAATATTTATCATTATTAACTTTTGATCGTGATTTTAATCATTCTTCATATTCAAAAAAATATGTAACTATCATTTATTTTGTTTATAATCTACTTTATCATCAAAGATACTTTAACCAGGGGTAATGAACGCGTGGTGCTGACTGCTTTGTCAACAAGATATAATCAAGTGAAAAATGCTGACTTGTTGATGGATCGGTGGAGAAGAAGAGATGGGAGCAAACAGCATCAGCAATAGTCGATCTGGTCGGTTGATTACAGTCTGAGAGTTAAACCCGTGGTTACCATTACCAACTTACTACCATACTGTTATCAGCAGGCGCTGTCGGCGTGCTACTAAGTGATCTATTCATCCAGCACCTGAATGAATGGACCCACTGTTGGCACGCTGTGAGCGAACATTGGTAGCACGTGCGAGGCCTGCAGAACAGGCGAATGGCGAGCGAGGTAGGTGTGTCATTCGTGTGGTGGTTGTTGCGATCCAGGGCAGTGTCAGTACGTACGTGTATCACATGCGCGGATGGACGCCATGCCAATGCCAATGCGAGGCATGGGGCCTCACTGCCTCACCTTCTTCCATCGTGGTAGTTCCATTCCATCTCCTCCGCCGCTCCGATCGTCCGGGCACCGTCACCTCATCCATCTGTTTTATCCTCCCCGTCGGCGTCGGTCCATCTCCTCCGGCCGGTTCTCGACTCGACGCTCGACGGCGAGGCGTCCATGCTTCCATCGCTCGCGTCCTTTTCGGGCGGGTACTGTGTATCTTGTAAGTATCTACGGGGCACGGCGGCACTGGCAGAGGCTCCAGCCTCCAAGAACAAGGCAACAAAACGTCACAGCTCTAGCTCATTCACTCATCCATTCAACGTCCCTTGTTCCTATTCCTATTATATACCGGCTCAATTCAGCAACAAGGAAACAAAGGAAAAATCCAACCAATCATCAGCCTGCTGGGCCACTTGCGACCGGACCATTCTCCTACTTTTGCAGACACGTCCCTCAACTCCGCTCTAATTTCCCTGGACCCCTTCTGCCCTAGTACAATGCAGCCCCCAATTTTCTCATGGCAAAACTGCATATACATTTTGAGGTGCATGATACATGTCGGCAAATGAAATGGAGTAATTAAGGACAGGGATGGGCCAACCTGCCGGGGCTGGAGCTTGAAGAAGCTAGCTAAGGGAGCAATAGACAAGCGGGTCGGAGGAGCAGAGGAGACCAATCCAATGCAACCACATGGTTCCATACCTTCCCTTACACGATTCAGAGCTACTTTCTTCATTTCAAATTATAGATCATTTTAATTTTTCTATATTGCACTATATCTACGCGAGGGAGTGCCTCAGAACTTGGCAGCCGTGTTTATCTGCTGCGAGATCGATGGCTCACCTAACCTATTGTTCACTAGAGTTAAAGCTCCAGTATCTAATTGAGCAAGCCGGGTTGTGAAAAATAAAAGTGAAGGAGTTGCAGGGCCTGTACGTAAATATGTGAGCCCAGATAAAACAATGGCGACAGATAATAATAATTAGAATAAAAAAAGCTCCTGCAACGAACCAATCCAGGTGCGGCGTAAAGAAAGGGAAATGGGAAAGCAGGAGGAACGCGTGCTGCCCCTCATTCACATCACATGCTTGCAGGCCCCGCCACCACGTGACGACAACCGGTGAAAAACATTGCATTCGGACGGGGCGGGCGGCCCACCACGCGAGCAAAACGTGCTCCACTCCACCCCCACCCCAGTGCCGTGAAGCTTCCGCGCGCCCCTCAGTCGTGCAGATGGACGCGGTTACTAGATTATGATATCTCCTTCCGCTACGCGTACACGCGACGCTGCCATCTTGTTTTTTTCTTCTTCCATGATCCACGGCTTACGCGACTAACAAAAACATTATAAATTCATGAGGACATTGTTAGACTAGACGTGACCATATTTTGTAAGGAGTGAGCACTTTTTTTAAGAGTGAACACTTAATGCCAAAAGCAAACAAAACTAATTTAGAACATTCTACATTCCATTACATTTAATCTGAATTAGCAATGATTAAAATCTCACTTCCCCGCCTTCCGTTGTTTCAAGTAATATACCATGCATCCTCTGGAACTTGCTGATAAGAATCGATGGTAAATCCTTCGATGTGGACCCACAATTTCCTTGTCGCTTACAAAAAAATGGCACGTGTCTCCTCAATCCTCAACAAGTCGTTGCCCATAGCACGGATGGTGTTAATATGATCATTATACATACATAGTCTTTACATGGACACCATTGCTATGCAGCGTGGCAATCCACATGTTTTGTCTTAATGCAAGCACGAATAAAATGAATTTAAAACATTCTATATTTCGAAATATACAACAAACTGGATACCATGCGTTTTGAATCGTGGTCTCCCACCGTCTACTATTTTAAACCAACGGCCATTGTAACATCATATGCTCCCTCATTTGAATCAATGGTAGTTCCTTCGGTGTGGACCCACATCTCCCTTGTCACTTTCATAAAAAAAAGAGCTAAGTGTCGATGGTCTTACTGCTCACTCCTATAGATTTGATTGCTTGGAGTTTTTTTCCAAATAAATAATTGCCAAAAGTCGGATAAGATTGTATTATGCGGCCATCTAAACCTCAGTTGCATGTAGGGATGGAGCCTAGCAAGGGCCATGCGCCCCCATATGTTCAAAAGTTTTCCACCGCAGTTCATTTGATTTGCACTAAATTTATTTAAATCATTTCATTTAGCCCTGATTTTTTAGAAATTTACATGATATAATTTGCATCGCCTTCCTCATATTCCACTACTCGATATGTGTTAGAGTATGTTCTGGAGCGACGACATCAGCTACCAAGGCTGAAAACACCAACATGAAAACAGCCGCTTAAGCTTTTTGTACCATTTTATGTCAAGAGAATGGTGTGTGCCTGTGTGTGCACTTGCGCCCGTTGCACTTATGCCTTTATTCTTTGTCTACTATCGAAATGGCCTATGCAAACATACACATTTTTTTTTGCTTAATCTAGGGCCTTAGAAGCTTTTATCATGAGTACTTTTGCTGCAATCTTTCTACATGGTTATTTCTTCAAGCCAGTGGTGGGGTGAGCGTAGCATTTGCTTGCGGAATCCAAAAGTGCGTGAATGCGTAGTGGCGCATCCGGTGGTCAAGTTGCGCGAGTGGATTAGAGTAATCCTGGGCCGCGACAGCGACCTGGCGGCCACCTGCCTTGCACAACTGGCCCGCCTGTTTATTATCAACACTAAACCTCCAGACCGCCGAATCATCACACACTAACCCGCGTTAATATAGCAGCACGCGCATCTGCTTCGCCCCGGTATAAACTATGCTGCTAAAACCAAGCAAAGCACGAGCCGCACGATGCCGGGCTCGCTAAACACGTGAGGGCGCGAACGGACGGCCAAGATTTTGTGCCAGGTTTTAAACGATAAGATCGCGGGCGGGTCGCTTTCCCCTCCCCCTCCCGTCCCGTCGCCTGCCTGCTGCGTGGGCCCGCCGACCGAGGACTTTTCTCCTACCCCCGCCGTCTCGCTGCACGTGGGCCAGCTCGCTCTCTCGCTCCACCGCAATGGCGAAATGGACCCATGGGTCTAGTCAACGGTCAAACAAAGCTGGCTGGCTGCCTCTCTCTCACTCACTCGGACTCGGCAGTGGAGCTCGAGGTCTCGAGCCCGTGGCTCGGCTCGGGCAGCCGCATCGATCTCAAGCTCACTCACGGGCTCACCCTCCTACATGTGGCTTGCGCACGTGAGTGATCTTAAAAAAAGCTTGTACTCCATTCGAGGCATGGAATATAAGCGATATTTTTTGTTTAATAAAAACAAATGTGTTCTGTGTTCATAAAATACATATTGGCAATTATCTACGAATAACAAATTTGTTGCATCCTAAAAATCAAGAGAAATATTCAGATCAGGCTAAGGAGAAAGGGTTTGGGTCATGATCCCAATTCTCATGCAACAGAGGAGCTACCTGCCCTTAAAAAATGCAGCTCTCACAAAGTACTGGTATTAGGTGATGGGTCTCTTCTTCTTCATCGTACCAGTTGTGGTACTCCTAGGCCCATAAAGGAGAAATCGGTGTGCAATTGACTTAGGAGTACGTGGAAAGCATGCATATCGTGGTACTAATCCCACAATCAACGATGCAAATCCTTTGCGAACACTTTTTTCTTTGCAAATCTTTTCGGACATAATTCTACGTATCTTCTGGATTCGGTCATGCCTTCTACCGTGTGATTCGTAAAAAAAAGAAGAAGCATATTCTCTTTGCACAAAGTTAGTCTCTCTCACTATAACAAAATGAGTGCTACTCATTTTTCTGCATGTGGAAAATTTACAATGCATGTGATCCGCCGCATACGCATGTCCTATGTCCTCCACCTCCTCATTCCCACATCAAAATTTGGCGCTCCGGTACATTTTCATGTGAAAAGTGCCTAGCTAGCCCCTCTTGATATCACATTTCAAATATATATGCCAACAGGAAACAAAAGCAATGGTTAAAATAGATCTTAAATGGTATGAGCACCAGCTTAGATGGCTTTTTTCACTATTGAAATCCGTAGAATAGTGATTCAATAGCTTTGGTGAAATGTATAGTGACAATGAGTCTATGACACCTTGAAAAACCTTTTAGCAACATGTGCTTCTTATGTATCAAAGCATTTTCTCCCATTCATTCATTGCCTCTAAGAATAACAAGAACAAAATCTACCATATCGTCACAAGTCAATATTCTTTTAAGCGAAAAGCTGGAATGTGATCCAGCCAATATGTATACTCACCCCTTCTTTGCTCCCATCTATACATGTAATACGTTTGGTGAAATGATTAGTGACAATGAGCTGGTGACACCTTGAAAACACCTTTAACAGCATGTGCTTTTTATGTGTCAAAGCATTTTCGCACATTCATTCATAACCTCTAAGAAGAACAAGAACAAGATCTACCATATCGTCACAACTCAATATTCTTTTATGCGAAAGCTGGCGTGTGATCTAGCCGATATGCATGCTCGACCCCTTCTTTGCTCCCATCGATATATGGTTGGTGAGCCACCGTATTCCCATATATAATTACTTGGTCACTTTAATACCAAGATCCTAAAAAAAATAATTCTATGTAGCTTGAAAAACAGCCAGTCATCTATGCAAAATCTAGTATTATCACAAGCAATAAAACGCCAGCTTTTCAAGGATATCGGTATTGTGTCTTCCAGCTAGCATTATCTTATGCGGAAAGTTATCAACGAGATCCAGCCAATACGCATGCCCCCATGCCTCACTCCGCTGCCATCCATACCGGGCGATCCACATCATTCTCACATGTAAAAGAGCCCACCCCCTCTAAATAGTATGCTCAAAATCGAAAATAGCCATGTAAACAAAACCAGCCGTCATTGACAGGTGGGTCCCACCGCAAACCAAGAACCATGCAAAAGGAGTGTCCTGTGGGCTATGGGACCATAAGCACCCGCTGACAAGGCGGGCCCACTTCGCAAGGAGGGCTACAAACCCGGCGGTTACACAAACGCACGCCCCTGAATTTTTAGGTTCACCCTCCTAAATCGACCCCGACGAATAACCCGTTTTACTATTTGGCGCCGCGCAGGCCCCTGCCCCCACCGGTGAAGACATGTTTCCGGATTTGCCCTCGGCAAGCGAACGACAAGCGGGACAAGCGCCCACCCGTGGCGCGGGTATTTTAGGGTTTGTGCCTAATCCCATGGATTCCGCGTTCTAAACCATTTCTTTCGCTTTCCCCTCGCCCTCCATTCTCCACCCACCATTTTTCTCCTCCTCCTCGCCTCCTCTTCCGTCTCCACCCCGCCCTCCTCCTCCTCGGCTCGGCTTGGCTGCCCATGAACCTGTGGACGGACGACAACGCCTCCATGATGGAGGCCTTCATGGCCTCCGCCGACCTCCCCGCCTTCCCTTGGGGTGCGCCGGCAGGGGGCGGCGCCTCGTCGGCCGCCGCCACGCCGCCGCCGCCGCAGATGCCGGCGGCGATGGCGCCGGGGTTCAACCAGGACACGCTGCAGCAGCGCCTGCAGGCCATGATTGAGGGCTCCAGGGAGACCTGGACCTACGCCATCTTCTGGCAGTCCTCCGTCGACGCCGCCACCGGCGCCTCGCTGCTCGGCTGGGGGGACGGCTACTACAAGGGCTGCGACGAGGACAAGCGCAAGCAGAAGCCGCTCACCCCCGCCGCCCAGGCCGAGCAGGAGCACCGCAAGCGCGTGCTCCGCGAGCTCAATTCACTCATCTCCGGCGCCGCCGCGGCCCCCGACGAGGCCGTCGAGGAGGAGGTCACCGACACCGAGTGGTTCTTCCTCGTCTCCATGACGCAGTCGTTCCTCAACGGCTCGGGCCTCCCCGGGCAGGCGCTCTTCGCCGGGCAGCCCACCTGGATCGCCTCCGGCCTCTCCTCCGCGCCGTGCGAGCGCGCGCGCCAGGCCTACAACTTCGGCCTCCGCACCATGGTCTGCGTCCCCGTCGGCACGGGGGTGCTCGAGCTCGGCTCCACCGACGTCGTCTTCCAGACCGCCGAGAGCATGGCTAAGATCCGCTCGCTCTTTGGGGGCGGAGGCGGAGCGGGGGGCGGCTCGTGGCCGCCCGTGCAGCCTCCGGCGCCGCCGCCGCAGCAGCCCGCGGCCGGAGCGGACCAGGCGGAGACGGACCCCTCCGTGCTCTGGCTCGCCGACGCGCCGGTCATGGACATCAAGGAATCCCTGTCGCACCCGTCGGCCGAGATCTCTGTCTCCAAGCCGCCCCCGCCGCCGCAGATCCACTTCGAGAACGGTAGCTCGAGCACCCTCACGGAGAACCCGAGCCCCTCCGTGCACGCGCCCCCTCCCCCGCCGGCGCCGGCTGCCGCGCCCCCTCAGCGGCAGCACCAGCACAACCAGGCTCACCAGGGCCCCTTCCGCCGGGAGCTCAATTTCTCCGAGTTCGCGTCCAATCCCTCCATGGCAGCGGCCCCGCCGTTCTTCAAGCCCGAGTCCGGGAGATCCTCGACTTATTAATACAGTCCGGTAGGTCATGAACACCCGTCGCCAGCGCCCCCCGCCGCCACAGCCAGCCTCACCACCGCGCCCGGGAGCCTCTTCTCGCAGCACACGGCGACCCTGACGGCCGCCCCGGCGAACGACACGAAGAACAACAACAACAAGCGTTCGATGGAGGCCACCTCTCGCGCCAGCAACACCAACCACCACCCGGCGGCGACGGCGAACGAGGGCATGCTATCCTTCTCGTCTGCGCCGACGACGCGACCGTCGACGGGGACCGGCGCGCCGGCCAAGTCGGAGTCGGACCACTCGGACCTGGACGCCTCGGTGCGCGAGGTGGAGAGCAGCCGCGTGGTGGCGCCGCCGCCGGAGGCGGAGAAGCGGCCGCGCAAGCGTGGGCGGAAGCCGGCGAACGGGCGCGAGGAGCCGCTGAACCACGTGGAGGCGGAGCGGCAGCGGCGCGAGAAGCTGAACCAGCGCTTCTACGCGCTGCGCGCCGTGGTGCCCAACGTGTCCAAGATGGACAAGGCGTCGCTGCTCGGCGACGCCATCTCCTACATCAACGAGCTCCGCGGCAAGCTGACGTCGCTGGAGTCCGACAAGGACACGCTGCACGCCCAGATCGAGGCGCTCAAGAAGGAGCGCGACGCGCGGCCGGCCCCGCACGCCGCCGGGCTCGGCGGCCACGACGCCGGGCCGCGGTGCCACGCCGTGGAGATCGACGCCAAGATCCTGGGGCTGGAGGCCATGATCCGCGTGCAGTGCCACAAGCGCAACCACCCGTCGGCGCGGCTCATGACGGCGCTGCGCGAGCTGGACCTCGACGTCTACCACGCCAGCGTCTCCGTCGTCAAGGACCTCATGATCCAGCAGGTCGCCGTCAAGATGGCCAGCCGCGTGTACTCGCAGGAGCAGCTCAACGCCGCCCTCTACAGCCGCCTCGCCGAGCCCGGCACCGCCATGGGCAGGTAATCGGGGCTTGCTCGGCGCACCTGTGTCCGGCCTGCCAGATAGGGACGATACTGTTACCGTTACCACCACCGGATCGTGAGCCGTCGTCACCTCCATTGTTACAGCAAGATAGCCAGAGAGATTCAGGAGGAGGAAGACGATTACTCCGGTGTTGCTGTAAACTTTAGAAGGGGAGGATGGATGATGATACTTAGCTCCTGCTGTTTTGTTCATCGTCGTCTCTGTTTTTTTGCTAGTAGCGTGTTAATTAGCAGTATTGAGCAATCAGCAGGCGTCCATCCAGTCTTGTTAATTACTACCCTATACCTATATTGTTTATGAGCTGTGAATGTGATGATGGATCGATCGACGCTAGCGTTGGTTGGATCGAAAACTGTATATAGGATGGGTTGATCGTCGTTGTGCCCTGATGTATGTATTTTGCAGCAGGATCTCGCCTGAAATGGAGTCTGTTTTTTTGATCGCACAGCAATCCATAGTCTCTGGTTGCTTTACCGTTGAATTCTTTGACTGATCGATTGATCTTTTAATTGCTTACCATTTGACGAGCTGAAACGGAGAGTTCAGGGTTTAGGAACGGTTGCCGTCCCGTCACCTGCGAAAGCGTGCGTGAAATTCAACACGAGCGACAGTAGGATTTGCACATGACATGATGGAGACACCATGGGAGCAGGGGGCATGTGAGTTGGGTAGACTTCATCATCAAGCACGTGCAAGCACTAGGGGTGGAGGGAGTTAGGCGAGATAAGGAGAAGCAACTTTCCCCTTCTAAACTAAAAAAGGAGAAGCAACTTGCTTAGCCCATGAATCCGCAGGAATTTCACATGGAGCACCACAGTTTCCTCGTGAATTAAGAATCCATTAGTAGGAGTACTTCAGAAACGGGGCCTTGACTTGCATAAACACGATTATCCAGTGGCCAGCCAACCGCTGCCTAATGGCTATTATGAAGTACGAGTACTCCTGTCTGTGAAGCAATCAAACGTCACAACTCACAAAAGACGCTATTTGCTGTAGCGATGGATGAGAGGCATGGGTGCAAACCATATCACATGGCCTTTTTATGTATAAATAAAAACATCCTTTTCTATTAGCGCTACTGATAATTTTCTTCTGAGTTGTTTATAGTTTCCTCCGAGACGGCAATATATGTTTTCTGGAGGGGACAAGAGTGGCGTGCGGCTTTGCTTATCGCGCATGTGACTTTTAACTAACACCAGCCCGGGCCGGCCATAACTGGCCAACAAAAGGAGCTTTGCTGTTTGCTTGCCTCCCCAGTCCGTCTCACATGCACCTCCTCATCCACATCCACTGCCGCGCACTCCAAGGATTAGGAGCTGGCTCCAATTTTAGCTTAACTGGCTTGTGCAGAAGCTCCATTCATTCTGTTTTTATAATCTGGTAATCAAGAAGCGATGGAGGATAATAAGAAATCTGGGTTAAGACTTCAAGAGTTGTCAATCAAGGAAGAAGGTTCCTCAAAAAGAAAAATCAAGGAAGAAGAATCCGATCGTTCCTAGTTTTAATACACATAAGATATATTCTTCTAAAAAAGTTAATATATTCATTCGGAAAAAAAGGGTTAACATACAGGGATATAGAACTATCTGAATCACAAGTCTTCTTACACAATTTATATTTTCCTTTGATCCTTACGCGAAGCACCAGTGGTCTAGTGGTAGAATAGTACCCTGCCACGGTACAGACCCGGGTTCGATTCCCGGCTGGTGCATTTTTATTTCTCCATTTCGAATTTCTGAATTGAAATTTAACTTCAGCTTATGTTTTGCAGCATCTCAGCAAGCAATATAACAAAGTAGAAGCGAAGAAAATATCTGTCGTCAGCAAGCAATATAACGAACGCTTGGAGAAAATGTCTGTCCTCGGCAAGCAATATAACAAAATCCATGCGAAGAAAATGTTTGTCTGCACCTAGGAGCAACGTTTAAAACTACTACAATCGTATATGGTATATAATGGTACTAAAATCGGTCTCAGGCCGTGAGCTAAAAATAAAATTCCTTGGCACGAAGCTGGAGTAGAGCTCGCAAACAACAATAAAACTTTTAAAAGGGTTAACCAAGCCACACGTACACAATAAGCGTAGAACGGACAAAAATCATCCATCTTTCTTCCGTCGTGTCAAAATGACAAGCCAGTCATGTAAATCCATAAGAGAAGGTATCCACCCAGCCAAGAATCGATACACATTTCCGAGCTCGAGTATTCTATGGACATCTATGTTACAAAAAAAAGGAGCATATGCTTTACATGTGTACTAGGAACAACAAACGCAAAACCGACCCCTATGTAATGGAAAACTGTACATGCTATGTACTGAAATGCAGCCACTCATAAGCTGCTCTTTGGTGGGGTATGGAGGCGTGAACTGTATTTTGCTGCTGTAACGAGCCCAGTTATGGTGGCTTCACTCTACAAATGATACCAACTTCAAATGGACATATCTCCAAAAGGAACCATGATTAAGGAATTTGTTTGTCGTGCTACGAATGATGGTACGAATGCCGTCCACTAGGATTTGCAGGAGCTGTTGGGGGAGAGGGAGCTGAAGATGGTAGCCGGACCAATGCTGGCTGAGGCGGGGGTGCTGTAAGGGCATAGGTGAGTCTTGATGACGAACTCTCAATGAGCCCAGCAACTCCAGCAGCAGAGGATTGTGCGTTGGATGGGAGAAATAGATCATGCTTCTGGTCCTTGTAAGCACCCCATACCTACACAATAGGGAAATTGTTTATTCAGGCCACTATGTGTTGTCATTTTCCAATTGGTCAATCACTAGTCATGATCACAAATGCACTTTTACATTCCTAAGAATTTCAGTGTAACTGTGCTGCAGCAGGGAGTTACTTACATCAGAGGAATTCAGGACGTCAAGAACTCTAGCACAGTGTGCACCTTCTGTTGCAAAAGCATGAAGCACCTGTGTGAATCAAAAGAAAAAAAGAGTACCACTTGAGGCTGGTGCATCAGCAATTAAAAAACTGTCACAATTTGTATGCTCTGAAGACACTTCGTTTATTTTTTAAAATATATAGTGCCTACTTGCATGAAATATATATCCGTCCAATTCTTGTCTGAATACTTCATGAATTCTAAGTTTAAAACATTCCAGGCTAAGCAAAAAACGCTGGATGTACAATTTTTTACAAGTTATGGATACCCAAAACAAGAAAAAAAGGACATTATCTCAGTTGATTATATCATCTGCCTGCAGAACTTTCACAATTGATCTAATTTGTTTTTCTTTCTACAGAGTTCCAATTTTTTATTGCATCAATCTCATGTGAAGGTCAATCCATAAAAGTAAAGTCAGTGTACTATACTAATATGGAATTGAGCTGAAAGGAGTTAATTGCATCTCAAAGAAACAAAGAAGCTAACAGTCACCTCCACTGCCAAAACACGCCCAATTGAAGCCTCCGATTCATTCCACTTCATTTGATTACAGAGTCCCTGTCTTCCACCAGCACGCCAATCAAGAATACCAAGGAGTACTTCAACAAGACCAACCCTGTTTTGTTTCATTATGAAATACATAACAAAGATTAGTCACTGCAAGGCTTGATTCCAAGAAAGACTAGGTTGAGTGAATATATGGTAACAAACAATATTTTTTGCCACCTAGTGGCAAGGTGAAGCAATTTTTTGGACTACTGATATCCTTTCTTTTGCTTAAAAAGGCTTCAAAAAATGGCACAAACTGATTTGAATATGGAAAGAAGAGGTTAATACTTTTTCTATGTCAGCAGGAATAAAATCAACAAAATGGATTGCTTAAGTAACTCTATAACCAAGAAAAATTAGGCATGACCTGAGATACTACAGAATACTCTGAATTCCCATATTAAACTCGAATGATTTCACCCCCTCAAGGAAATTTGCAATTTTGACTGTTTCCCTTTATATGCATCTTTTACATGGCTATATAATGTACCAACATTTACAGCCGTTAAACTTCTCTTTCAAAAAAATCGAAATTCCATAGTTTTACAAATGTTCTTGACAGAAAGTTTTAGCTTTTAGGGCAATTTCACATGATATACACCAATAGCTATATAGGCATTTGGAACAGCTTACTTTAGCCCCTGTGCAACAAGTGCATCACGAGCTCGATTACCAGCACCAACTACACGCTTTAATGTCTCCAATGCCAGTATACTTCCACCTTGCCACCCAATTGCTTTCATAAGCAGTGGTACAACCTGCATGACAGTTCAAGCAAGAAAAGATTATGATGGAACAATGTGATCATACAGGATTCCTATTGAGTTCCCCTAAACAGTAGAGATAATTTATGGATTTCCACGATATCAAGTCAGGCATACTTAAAAAAGATGTAAGTACTGATAGTGTTCTAAAAGCACAAAGTGGCAGGGTGGCAATAGGCAAGCCAAGCCGATTTCTGAAACAGTGCTAATAGTCACTGTGGAAGTTGAGAGACATAACTCTGCAGTCAAACTGATAAAAGATGCCAGAAATCAAATCATCACATGAACAGGCTTAGATTGTAATCTGAATTCTGAGCACTACAGGTTCTAAACATTATAATTACTTTTCAAATCGCTGATTCTAGCATAAAAAAGCTTGATCACAGGAATCCTTTTAGGAGGAAATCAATTCACAAAAGCAGTCACACTGTTGTATAGACAAATCTAAAAAAACATTGTGCAAAAGATTGAACATGCCTTCCTAGAAAGAGTTACAACAACATAAAGAAGCTAAATAATTCGATACCTGAGGAGTTCCTGCACTTGTTGCTGCCATAGCTTCGGCACAAGTTGTGCTAGATGCAAGCTGATGTAGTACACGCAAACAACTAAGGCGAACACGTTCTTGTGGAGTCTGCACATTGGTTTCAGAGTGACCTGAATTGTCATGTTCACTAGGTTCTGCCTGCAATCCACTTGTGGCCTGCCCAGATGCCATAGTTTCCCTTCTTCCCTCATAGGCCATAGCTGCAACAAGTTTTGGAACATAACCTAGGTAACCGACATGGTCTGCAAGTGCCGGATGAACTCGTAGCAAGGAGACTAGTGCCGCGGACAGCAGCAAAGGAAGCTCTGGATCAACAGCATTTGCTTCATAATGTGTAGCAGCAACAGAGGAGACATACTGATCCAGCAGTCCTTCAAGGAATCTTTTAGGGTTTCTCAGTGGAAACTTGGGGTCCTTCAGGAAAAGTCTTACATAAATTCCACCAACCTGAAATTTGCAAAGCATAGCATCTTAGCCAAAGTAACAGAAATACATTATGCAGAAAAAAGGTTCTAGAAAACAAATTACCTGTGGTTCATCCTTCATTACATGCTGGCCAGATGCTTGTTCAGGTACATCCCAATCAACAACACGCCCTTTCATCTGCTCTTGGTAGAGGTCTGATGCCATGGTTGCCAACTGTGCAGAAAGAGAAGCTGCCATTGCAGGTGTCCACACCAGTTCAGGAGTTTCCGTTGTCTGTTCAAGAGATGAAACAACAGCTTCCCCAGGTCCATCTTTAATGGCAGAAACCAAACCATCAGGCAAGAATCTAGCAAGTGTGATTGCCACCCTGGGACCATGCATTGGTTGACCAACAAGTTTGCCCAATAAGGATGCAGCTGCAGCTCTTTGTTGCATAGGGATTTCCTCTACATAATATAAATTGAGTGATTAATATGCTTACATAATCAGATCTATAAGTCATCTGACAAATTAAACATGTAAAATAAAACCATGTGCGTAGAAGTTAAGTGAAGCAAAGTTTAAAAACATTAGAACTTTACTGGAGGTTGATGACCAAGATTTAATACATGCAGCAATTAATCACAGCTAGAGCGTGTAGACTGCTAGTATCATGCACATTATACAAAATAATGGAGATAAAGAAACATCTGCTTCTATAGTAGCAATATACTAAAGTAAAGATCAAACCTTCAAGTGGCAACATAAGTTCAAGAATGTAAACAACACCACCATGCTTGGCAGCAGCCCAGGCAAGCTCTGGAGTGCTGGCTAAAGAATACAGTACAGCAAGTGCTCCATCCCTGCAAGGAGGATTGCAATGGAGTATCTGAAATAGCAAAATGAGGCTCATCCTTTCTGCAACCATGGCCTCCAAACAAGGAGCATGCTTTGTCAACAGAGAAAGAACACTTAAACAGATTTGTGGGATGTTGCTTTCAGGAGGAACATGCAGCGCAAGGCATTCAAAAAGAGGAATCAGACGCTCCTTGGAAGTAAAAACAGCAGCCAGGCCTGGACTACTTGTCAGAAGATTCTGCAATAAAAAAGATATGGCATGCAATTCAGAAAATGTGCCTCACACAGAAAAGGTTAAGAAAGTACTATTTCAATAGAAGCACCTGTAGTGATGTTAGCCCACTTTGGAGGTTTGTAATAACTTTAGAATCTCCATCAGTCCCTGTACTTTGTTTTTCTGATGAATCATCCATTTTTCCTTCATCAGCAGAATCACCGACTTGGTAATTTTCAGAAGCAGATGTATCAACAAGTGAAACATGTTGATCAATCGTACTTTCCTCCAAATTAATGGAATTCCACTGTTGTACTAACTCTGCTATAAATTTAAGCAGAGCAATGCAAAATTCTTCCTGATCACTTATTTCAAAATCCGGCTGATTGTTGTAAACTCTCAAATATACATTACCAACATTCAATTCTTTTGATAAAGATTCATAGGTGAAAGATTGTGATTCTGTCAAATCGTATGAACCATCAGGGCCTTGACTAGCACGCTGCTGGTCAACAAATTTGAGCAGCTCACCTCTGGTGGAAGAATTCCATATGATCTGAAACAAAAGCAAAGTTTTTTGAGCTCAAAATTATCTGAATCTAAGAGCATTGGATTTTGTGAAATATTTTTTCCATAGTATTAGACAGGAAACAGCTTTTAATTGCACACAATTAGCCTATACACACCATCTATTGGAGAAGCGAATCATGTACACATGTACAGCCAAACAGAAGTTGATTGTAGCAAAATACTTGCATAAGGTGCCACAAGGAACAGAATAGTTGCTTGCTATGACAAGATATTAATTGATGACGCAAATAATGCACTACCGTTCTGAGAGTATCTGTGCATTCATACACAAACATGTGCTGCCAGTCTGTCAGAGTTACTATTAAACAAGGGGTAGGGAGATCTTGAGTATGAAACTGTCCTTGCTACATTTTTCAAGCTGGAAATAATTAATTATACCAACTCTAATTATAATTCCCAAAACTGAGTGTGCATGACCACACTCTTAAATCATATGCGCATGCGTGCATGTGCATTAGCAAATAATTAATTACATATGCACTCTGATTATAATTCCCCTAAACTGACTTAGTGTGCGTGACCATACACTCTTAAGCCGCTTGCGCATGAGTGCATGAGTATTAGCAAGTTGCTTAACATATTGCAGACCATGGTGACGACTAATATACAAAATGCATACATTTACACAATATATTTTTATATATTATAACACTATCGCAATGTTCTAGGCATAGCAATTAAAATAGAATCCTTACCTCAGGTGACTCTAAATTTGAATTTAGATTTGATAATAGCTCTTTAGGTGGGTGGTTTCTCAGCATGTCAGCAAGCTTTGGAGTAAGAAGTGCCTTTAGTGCATTGTATGCAGGTTTGTTAGATGGGCAACGTATCTCATCGCTACTGAGACCACAAAGCCTAGACAAAGCCTCAATTGCATGAACAGCATGCAAATTTTTAGCAATCTGCACCCTTGCCCCAACACCATGTGCCTCACTTGTCTCATTCTCTTCTGCTGTTGAATCGTATTGAAGCAGCAGGGGCAGTACATACCTGCAAGTATATTTCAATTAGATACATCAGAGACATCTGTTTTTCTCCTAATGTATATCATATTTCGATTTAGTTTCTAATTTCCACATTTATTGAAGAAGCAATAAGGATGGCAGGCAGTTACCATAAAAATCCAGCCCTTAGCAGAGCATCTTGCAACTCAGGTGTCACTGAAATATTAGCAGCTGTCAACAGCGCAGCATCCACAGCTGAGGGAACAAATTCAAGCTCTGTACAGTGCACAATGTCCTCAACAAGGCCACCAAACTTAAGAATCTCGACTCTTCCTGATTCAAACTGACTGAGAACGGAGAAGGTATGCATTATGTTGGTGACTATTCTTGCAGCTGGTTCATTTGCCAGTGTTGTGGGCTGAACAATGCACATACAGCGAGAAAGAAGTGTTGCCAACAAGGGAATACCACCATCTCGTATAAGTTCTTCTCCATTTAATGAAGAAGACACACATCTAACAGAACATTGCAACAAAAACATCAGATAATGGATATCCAATCTGAGTGAGCAGTATTTAAGAAAATGTTTGTATAAACTTAATAAATTGAGTCTCTATCAGCTTACGTCAGCCAAATTAGCTCCGAAGCAGCTATCAGAAGAGGCGCCCTATCGGATGAAAGAAAATTGCTGTCATCCTTATCTACAGTAACTGCATTTAGCAACATTGGATAACCAGCATATTTAAATGGTTCCAAGACATGTCCGTATCTCTTGTACAAGATGCATTGTGCCTTGAGCAAGAGTAGCAGTCTCCAGACTTGTGGTCCCTGTAATCCCTGCATACTTGCCTGCAAGTATACATGATAGATTCACAGTAAATAATCAACCATGTAAAAATATGCCTTAATGGGTCTCGCTGTTTTGCACATCACTACCATTTCGTAGGAAAAGGTGTTCAAAAGGTGCACAGAACAAATAATATTTTTGCCAGTTACTTCAACAAGTAGGATAAATCAAATAAACAGTGTAAGCAACAGAAGGAGAAAGCATGAAAAGATAGCATGCATCAATGACCAATAATAATTGACCATATGAACAAAGTTGCACCTGCAATCGCTCATAAGCCTTTTGCACAGCAACGAACTTCTCTCTCCCCTCAGGGTTCTTGTCTGGATGGTACTTTATTGCTAACTTCCGGTACTGGCGTTTAAGCTTCTCCTCATCGATGTTTTCAATTTTGTTTCCAGAATTAGCCACACTTAACTCAGATGACTGCTTGCTACAACCATTCTCACCAAGCACAAGATCATCAAGAGAAATCTCCAGTATCTTACAGGCTTCTTCTTCAGACAAATCCATTGGACGACGAGTTAACTCTTCGCGCCACATTACCAACAACGATTGCAAAAACTCCACGTGTTCAACAATGGGCCAGTTAGGAAACCTAATCTCATCACATAGGTTACGAAGGTAGTAACGATGACACCACATCTCATCTTTCAGATTCGGGTAAGTCACAGGTGGCATAGGAGCATAATCATACAATGAATGGCAATGCTGTGCCAACTTCTGAGGAAAATCACCGAGATGCTGCAGGACCTGCAAAAGGATATCAGATGAATAACATAACTAGAAAGGGGATTAAAAACTCAAGGCTTAAAAAGCAATTGTTTTAACAAATGACAATAAAGGGGTATAGGTAAAGGACCTGATGAATAAGGTTTTCTGCTCGCATCTTGTGAGTCCATATAATTTCTGGTGTGTCAGAATCAGACACCATTGCACCAGCAAAGGCAGAAGGGCCACTACGTTCTAAGACATACAGCAAAGATTCTGGGAGCAGTCCACCTAGTACACTACGCTTTGCCAAAGGCAAAGATGAAGATACTGCTGCCTCTTCACCACCATGAAAAGCTTGATGAGTATGTGTGGCCGAAAACAGTTGTGAAATTGATAGGAGATTTGAACCAGGATACGCTAATGCAAAGTAAAAGGCACCAGTACTATATAGGCGAATCATAGCTTTAGGGTTTCTTGTAACAATAGCCTTAAGCAATGAGGCAGCTGCTTCAACAATGCTTGGTTCCCCAGTAAGCATAACCTATACAATTTCAAATTGTATTTCTTGTCAGTGTCAATGAAATTATTGAAAAGAGAAATATATCTGAAAAACTGAAATAGAACATTGAAGTGCTGAATATTATCACAAATTAAAGGATGAATTTTACTGGTATAAACAAATAGTTTATCATAAAGACAACTGGCAAATGTATGTATTCTATTGCTGATGGCTATACTAACAGGTTTACTGAGTTACAATTCAGTAACTCAAAATATTTTGAGGAAATGTTTTCTTTTTCTCTAACACGCAGGAGATCTGCGTATCATTTCATTAAAAAGAAGAATAAAAGGTACAAAAGGCAGGGTTATGTATTCTGAGGAAATGTTACTTGTGTCAGCAGAGCTATTGGCTGCATTCTTTTTAGCTATTGGTATATAAATCTATTATCACTTTTATGCCGTGTTTATCTAATCCCCATAAGATTTTTTTGTTTGGCCAATGAAATTATTGGAAAGAAAGAGAAAAATATATCTCAAAAGTTGAAAAAGAATATTGAAGTGCTGAGTAAATAATCACAGATTAAAGCATGAGCTTTACTGGTATGAAGAATAGCTTACCATAAAGACAACTGTCAATTGTATGCATTACACTGCTGATGGATATACCAACAGGTTTAATAGGGAGTTACAATTTAGTAACTCTATATTGTGAGGAAATAAGCAGAGTTTAATGGCTGTATCTATTTTTTTAAGGTGTGGAGATGCTTCGGGGATATAGCCATAGTATGGCTAACCAAGTTTTGTTCAACCATATTTTTCGGTCGAACAAGATGCCAGAAGAGTGGAGGAGAAGTATACTGATACCAATATACAAGAATAAGAGAGATATTCAAAGTTGTACTAATTACCGAGGAATTAAGTTGATGAGCCATACTATGAAGCTATGGGAGAGTTATCGAGCATCCTTTGAGAAGGATAACACGGGTCTCTGTGAACCAATTTGGTTTCATGCTTGGAAGGTCAACCATGGAAGCTATTTTCTTAATAAGACAAGTTATGGAGCTGTATAGGGAAAAGAAGAAGGACCTACACATGGTTTTCATTGACTTGGAGAAGGCGTATGATAAAATACCAAGGAATGTTATGTGGTGGGCTTTGGACAAACATAAAGTCCCAACGAAGTATGTTGGACTAATTAAGGACATGTACAACAATGTTGTAACTAGAGTCCGAACAAGTGATGGCGACACAGATGACTTTCCGATTAGAATAGGACTGCATCAAGGGTCTGCATTGAGCCCTTATCTATTTGCCTTGGAGATGGATGAGGTAACAAGGGCCATTCAAGGGGATATCCCTTGGTGTATGCTCTTCGCGGATGATGTAGTGCTAGTTGATGAAAGTCAAGCAGGAGTAAATAGGAAACTGGAGTTGTGGCAGGAGACCCTAGAGTCAAAAGGTTTTAGACTCAGCAGAACTAAAACTAAATATATGAGATGTGACTTTGGCACTACTACACATGAGGAGGGAGATGTCAGTTTGGAAAGCCAAGTAGTGCCCAGGAAGGATACATTTCGATATTTGGGATCAATGCTACAACGAAATGGGGATATTGATGAGAATGTTAGTCATAGAATCAAAGCGGGGTGGATGAAGTGGCGCCAAGCATCAGGAATTTTATATGACAAGAGGGTACCATTGAAGCTAAAAGGCAAGTTTTATAGGACAATGATTAGACCTGCAATGCTGTATGGTGCAGAATGTTGGCCTACAAAAAGTCGACATGTCTAGCAGATAAGTATTACGGAAATGCATATGTTGCGTTGGATTTGTGGTCATACAAGAAGGGATCGAGTCCAGAATGAGGATATACGTGATAGGTTAGGGGTAGCACCAATTGAAGAAAAGCTTATCCAACACCGGCTAAGATGGTTTGGACATGTCCAACGAAGGTCTCCGGAGGCACCGGTGTGTAGTGGAACCCTAAGACATGACAGTAATGTGAAGAGAGGCAGAGGAAGATCAAAATTGACATGGGAAAAGGCAATAAAAGGAGATTTGAAGGGATGGAATATACCCAAAGATTTAGCCATGGATAGGAGTGCTTGAAAAACAGCTATTCATGTGCCCGAACCCTGATGTGGCTCTTGTTGGGTTTCAACTCTAGCCTATCCAACTTGCTTGGGATTGAAAGGCTACGTTGTTGTTGTTGTTGTTGTATATAAATCTACTCCCTCCATCCCAGAACATAGTTACGTTAAGGGTTCAATATTTGTCCCGAATATAGCTATGTTTAGAGTTCCAACCCCACCTTTTACATGTGAACTGACCAAGTTAAACCTCATTGTTTTATCTCCCCACGCCGCACACAGTCTCCCCAAAATCTGCCAAGGAATCTGGTGAGTGGATGTAAAAAATGAGACTGGAATTGTCCTTGGCGGTAAATAAGTGCCGCAAGGATTCTGGTCAATGGGATCATTTTGGCGCAAATGAACTGTTGTAGCGTATGCGTTCCTGCCATGCAAATGTATGAGCTGCAACTGAAATCTTTTTTAGTTTCATCGGCATGCAAATTGAGTGGCTCTGTTTTTCTGGTGGTGTATGGAAACAAAAACCGGCAGGCAGCGCTACTGACGCGGGATGCACGCGCCTGTAGATAAACATGATTAACTAAGGGCAGATTAGACCTTCCATCCTCCTCCTTAGTCTGTCAGAAAATCTCTAAATGCAGCTATATTTTGGGACAGAGGTAGTATTAGTTACAGTTACTTTTATATTGTGCTTATCTAGTCTCCATAATCCACTGGTGATAGAAATAGAAAACAAACACTTTGAAGCTAGAGCAAACCTGGGCCACATGAGGAAGGCATCTTGGACTTGACAATATACGTTTCACCCTAGGAGTTGGGGTTACTATTTCACCTGCGTCATCAAGATCAGAGTGTGCTGACGCCATACTGTGTAATATAGATAATGCAGCCTCCCCAACCTGTAAAAGAGAAATACATTTTGTGAGACAAAGAAAATGCATTTATGAGAGGAAAATTTGTGCTTGCTGGTGAAATAGCAGCATGATGTGTGTGTGTGCGAGTTTGCGGCCATGTGTCTGATCAAAAGATGCAGATTCAATACCTGAGTAGGAGTCAGGACAGGTACTCTAACAGAAAGTGCCCACCGTAGTTCCCGTATGTCACGTAACCTTTTCCAGTCAGACATACCAGAAGCCCAACATTTTGTTGTCCAGTCAATTGACTTCTTTGACCATAGCCTTCTTAATGCATCCTTTTCAAGTGGCCCAACTTGTGTGCCATCTTTATCAATGTACATCCACTCTTTTGAAGGTTCCATAAATGCGGTTGCTGCAATGAGGTTAGATTGCAAAGGAATAGCTGTCCGCTCAGATGTTTCATGCGCAACCGTGAGCAAATCAACAGCCAAAACACAGCCTCCAACCAAAACACATGCTTCAACGTTTGAAAGGTCATTCATCAAGGCCTACATAAAAGGAAAATAGAGGGAGAAGATTTATCAGCTTTCAACAGTATGTCATGACAGCAAAGCCATATTAGTCATGGTCCTTGGAAACCTTGTCCAAAGTTAACGCCATGTCCCAAAAGACTAAAGAGATTTATGGATTCTACTGTACAATATCAAGACGAAACCACATAAAGAAGCTTGTTGACATTTCCATATCTGGCATATCTTATGTCATCTTCTTACTATAAAATAAGAGAGGAAATGACAGTACAGAGCAAAAAACCTTTAAAAGTAGTAGCAGACGATGCCTCAATGCCCTATCATCTGTTCTGTCTAAGAGAACAGTAATATGTGCAGTGCCATCAAATGGTCCAATAACTTTATAATGTTGCTCATAAACTATGGCCATTGCTCTTGAACAGAGTTCTCTTACTGAAGACCCACCACCTCCACCAAAGCCATCTAACCTTCCCATGTCACACCAATCATCTGATGAACCTAGCTCATCAGGAACCGCACCATCCACAGTAAGGCCAATATCTGCGTCACACAAAAACCGATGGTATAGAGCTCTAAAAAAGGCAACAGGATCACGCAGTGGAAAATCTTGTGCTCGATAGTTACTCCCACTTTCAAGCAGCAGCCGCAAATAGTATTGCCCCACACAGACTTCTTTGAACAAGCTTGGGTAGCGAACTGAAAATTCAGCATAATTCCAAGAAATTCGAGGTAAGTTGTCACTACCACCAGCATCCTCAGTGACCGAACCTCCAGGGACAATGTCATCAGTTCTTTCTTTCTCGACGTCAAGGTTATGAACTTCAGCTTGCAATGCTTCCTTCAATTCCTGTCTGGTGCGCTCATTCCATATCAAATCTGCTCTGTTGTGATCTAGACTGAAAGCCCTCCAAAATCCATACCAATTGCACAGGAGCCTGCCAGATCCCACAGGAGTATTTTCCACCACAACTTGTGCAGGGACTGAAAAATCTGAATGCGATGAGCTGACAAGATTGCCATTGGCATTGGAGTCCACTAAATAAACATGTGAGTCCAGCTGTGGTGCCCCGATTTGATGATTATTTTCAGAAAGGGCCTCAGGTACAGAACCATGTGGAACCGACATTGCATGAGAAGGGTCAATGTTCATACCTGCCACTGGGGAGTGGGCGGAAGTGTACTGGCCAACATGCCTCTGATCGACATCTGCTCCTCCATAAGTACCCGCACTGGTGTGCCTGAAGAGTGCCCCATCATCAACACCATTGGAGGGTGTCCCCTGTTCTTGTGCTGCCATACTTTTACTGCCACGAGCCCTCCTCTGCTGAAGTATACGTTTCTGCCTTCTGCTTAATGGTGCTTCATCATACTGGCTCTGTGAATCTTCATCTGATCTTGTATGAAGATATGCAACAAGTCCAGGAGGAAGTATTCTTGACAGCAAATCAAGTGCAGGTTGATAAGAATCAGCCCAAAGAGCAACAAGTTGCCGACTAACATCACGCCGTTCACCAGCAGGAAAGAAAAAAGCATTTAGCAAATGCCTCAGAAGAGCACCATCTTTCAAGGCAGCATCACGCATGGACTCTGCTGCTATCGCATCTTCCTCAGCAATTGTACGCATAATAACAGAAATAGTCTCTCGCACACTTTCAGCTGGATGTGCAAATAATGCAAACAAACGACGACGCAAACCAGCAACTTGACGCAGTAGCTCAACAAATGTAGCATGCTGGGTTGTTTCACCATGGGGTTCACAAAGCATAGCTTCAAGGACTTCCACAACGGACAGAGATAACAATGGTGAAACTGATATAGGCTTCAACCTGTTAACAAGGATCGGAACATACATTGGGTGTGAGAACAGTACAGACTTTGCATGCATGTAGGTAGCATGGGATTCTCCCCTTGTATCCATTAACATGGATGCATCACCAGGACCACCACCAATTAGCATAGCTACAAGTCCAGAACCTTCAGCTGCCACTCCCTCAGAACCATTCCTAAGCAAACCCATTATTCTAGTAACAGCAGCAGGAAATGCCATCACATGCGATGCCACACTTCTTGATGTAAGTAGCCTGCGTAAGCAAGCAACAAAACCCATTATAGTTGCTGCTGCTTTTGGGGATGGAGGCGGAAGAGGATAAGCATCGATGGGAGCGCTATTTTGTGGGTGGTTCGGAAGAAGACTCATTAAGGCCACTAAGACCATTTCAGGTACTTCAATATTGACAGGCACTCCAGTATAAGGTACACATGCATTAAACTCCCTTATTCTACGCCACAATCTGATTTTTGCTCCAGGAACAGCGTCAGATGATGCTACAGCCTCTTTAGCAACTGCAGCTAAATGTTTTATGTGCATGGTAGCAGCTTCCATATCAACAGAACCATGATGGGGCATCTGATGATGGGCTACCCCACAAGGTGGATCTATCCGATGCCCAGGCATCGTTAACCTTGGTAGCACTGGAATTGCACACTGTCTCTGAAAATAATAAAGAGAAAGGAAATATGAGGCACGGAAACTGGTAAGCATGACAGAAAACTAGATCAATCCATGCTTAAGTCCAAGAAACTCAATGACACGAGTAAGATCAATCCAAATACTAAAATGAAGCTGCATAACAGTTAACACCATTTTGCAGAGCAGCAGGTCAAGATTCCACTGCTGATGTACAATTTGAAGTTATTATACAGATGATATACGGAAGACGTGATTATGTGAAAATGGCAATGTTCTACAGAGTACAGACACTAAATGGGAACACATATGGTCCTTCTCCAGGTATTTTGGTCATTGTACTTATGGAGCTTAGCTAGCATATAGGTGCTTGCAAATAAAGAGTTGCTTTAGGTGTCGCGCATACATTTGAAACTGTAATCTTCATTAACTTCATAAGTGTAACTGGATGATACAGATTGAATGCCGCCACAGGAGTAAAATGCACCTTAGATCTTAAACATGTGTAACCATGTCACTTGGGCTCCCAAACTTAAGAATTGCGTATTTTGATCCCTGAACTTACATAAGTGGGTCAATAAAAGGTCCAAATTCTATTTAATCAGTAACTGAAGATGACATACCACCTAAAGCTGAATCCTAGTTGAATTCCAACACAGCCATGCTACTTGAAACTTCTAGGGAAAAGGAAAATGGCTTCGGATTTTAAGTAAGCTTTCATGGAGCTGCACAACTTCTATAAGAGTTTTGTGGTTTAAATGCCAGTAAAGTATCACATGATCATTAGTCACCAATCATGTGCTTGGACCTTTCTTGACACACAATCACCTAAATGTGACTTAAGTTTGGGTAGCTAGGTGACACGTCCACACACGTTTAGGTGGCATGTGCCGCATTTCACCCCTGAACAGAATGTTTATTTTTGTTAAAATGCATTGCTTAGTTGTGCTGAAGATCTAAAGAACAGCTGCATGTTAATCACCTTAAATTTGGGTGTTAAATATACCAAGGCAGTATGACCTCAAGGGGAGCATCATTGAGAGAAAACAAATGATACCTGGGTTTGTAAAACATCAAGAACTGTTGCAAGTAGATTATCACGGGAAGTGCTTGCATATACCTGAGAGAAAATATAGAAGAATTAAATGGTATTCCTTGTAGTGGGATAGAGACCTGCATGCATACTTACATGAATCGAGCAGCCATCATTGAATTCAAATGCAAACATCTGCGGCTCTTCTGCAAATCGAACAAGGGCATTTACTGCTGAGAGAGGTCGGACAATGACAGCCTGAAAAGATAGTTCAATGAAAACAAGTAAGAACCTGACATGATGAAGAGCTGGGGATAATATGGCAAGCAATCTAGAAAAATCGAATTCAAGGGAGAAACCATTATGATGTATTGATGTGTAAACCCTTAACACTCAAAATTAACCACCATTTCTTGGTTTGCCAATGCCTAGAGGGGTGTAGGATGTCCATATTATAATAGAAAAGTTTAACAATTCATACAAAAACAAGGAGAAAATTTCTACCTCGTAGTTCTCTGGACGCCTTTCAACAAGTGAAGTGTTTGTAAGAACAAGCAGACGAGAAACAGAATCACCCTGCTCTCCAAGACCACCCCTTGGTCCAACACCCAAACCTAAGCTCTCAATACTAGCAGTGCCATGTGCAGCAGAACGTAATCTTGTTACTGACCATTCTCCATGTCGAGTTTCAGCAGCTCCAACTGCCTCCATAGCTGGGAAAGAAGTCCAGTAAATTAAAAATCAGAAGATCACAGTCACAGGCTCACAGGTAATAAACAAACTATCAGTGTGAGCTTTCAATCCTTTTATTATACGAGATACTCTGGGATCAGCGACATAGATAAATGCTGATTTTGTTGATCAATATGATGCTTGAAGGCGGTATTTTACCTCATTCAGTTCGTTTTATTTTTCAAGATCTTTTGTGCTACTAAAAAACATATGGAAGGAAAATCAGAAAGGAGACACTACCAGCATATAATGCTAAGAAAACAAATGTACCATCATCTCAATATCCAAATAGGTTCCCCAATAAAATACATGTTAGTTCTCCATCACTGGAGATACAGCGCCTACCTCTTTTTGCTATGAAGTCGGCCGCCTTCATTGACTGTGAATTGTCCACAGATAGTGATAATCCAATCATTAGCTTGGCAGTTTTTGTCTGAAAAAGATAGCTAACGTCAGGAAGTTGCATATAGAACTACAAAAAACCTATCATTGGGCAATATAAGATGGAACAAAAAAAAAAATGAGAACATAAGGGTGTACCAAATGAGATATAATTGCAGTGTTTGTAGTGCCTGAAGCAGCCATAAAAGCTTTTGACTTCCTACCATAAAGGGGGCATAGCACAAACCCTCCACCTTCAGTAGTCTTCCTCCCATAGCTATCCCCCAAGAAAATGATAGCAGGAGAACTCATATCTCTGAAGTCCAGGCACCAGCGCATTTCACCAGAAGCCTCAAGGAGCTCAACACCCACCGAAGTGACCTTAAGTTTCTACAGAATGTTCACATACAGCAACTAAAGTATCAGATATCAAAATTGTGATGGTTATACAACAATATGTTTCTTCAATACAGCGTTTTTTGTGAGTACATCATAGAAGATGTGCTCTGCAATCAGCTAGTTATCTACACCAATGAAGTGGCATACAATCATCTATTTCTTAGCGCATAGTGGCACAAATTGAATAGTAGCATTCGGTTTTCCAATTTTTCCTACAGTTAGATATATCACAAAAATTTGAGCAAGGATTATGATTGTGCAAATATGTGGATTATCTTCAGGAGTTCTGCTTGAACTGGTAGCTTCCTAAACTAGGTGTGCTGCTATGTGAGAATCTGAAGGAGGGAACAAACTCAATCAGTTAGGTTGGGTTGTTTACTAGATGAGATTGAGCATGGAAGCATAAACTGGTCAGCATAGAGTTGTACGATAAAATTACTTGCAGAAATTCAGCCTTGCACTGTTAATTTGTTGATCACAGTAGCACAACATAGTAGACAGTAGCGGGATGCGATGTGATAGCAAGGGAGGGTTCAGGAAGGGGGAGGGCTTACGAAGGGGGCCCACTCGTGGGTGCGTCGGCGGAGGTGGAGGACGGGGAAGTCGAGGGCGGGGTGGACCGGGCGGAGGCGATGGAGCTCGGTGAGGATCCCCGGGCGGAGCGGGGATGAGAAGCGCATGGGCTTGAACTTGCCGCGGCCATCGGAGCGGACGGCGAGCGTGAACTCGTCGGTGGCAGTGAGGGCCTCGGCCTTGTCGAACTCGGCGCCGGCGTCGTAGGAGTTGGTGAGGTTGAGCGTGGTGGGGTCGAGCGTGACGACGCCGGAGGAGGCGATGCACAGGATCCGGCGGTACCTTCCCCTCCACGAGTGCTTGACGACGAGGTACCGGGCGAGGTACTCGGGCTCCTCGGGAGGCCCGGCGGGGGCGACGGCGGGGGGGCCGGGCGAGGTGGCCGCCTCTGCGGCGGCGTGGCGGCTGGCGAAGTCCATGGTGGCTAGGCTCGGGCCGGCATTAGGTTTCCGCCACCAGGGTAGGGGAGGGGAGGAGTGGCGCGAGTGAGTCGCCCCCAGCGCGGCGACCGATCTCGAAGGGAGACGAGATCCCCCTGCTGCTGCTGCCTCGCCGGTCGCCGGAGGAGGGTGCTCGCCGGCGCTGCGGCCGGACAATCCGTTGCCGAGATTTTGTGCTGCGCGATGACTCGTGGTGCCTCGATTGATTGATCGATCGATCGGTTGGTTGGCTCCTTTTCCAAGATGTTTTATTGAAATTTTCTTTTGCGTTTCCAAGCTGTTTCTTGCTTCCGATCTCGATTTTTATTGTCTTCTGTCTACGTGGCCTTAATAACCAAGGCATCGCTCGTGGGGAGAGGGATCGTTCAGCAGAGGGCTTCCGTGTTTGGCTTCAGCACGAGTGAGTTTGAGTTATTTTCTTTTTCTTTTCAGCAAGAAAAGGGATAAAATCAAACAGATAGAACGAGTACGACTGTAAGACGGTACTGTCTGTTTTCCGGTCTTCTTAAACGATGCGGTAGTGCTTTTGCCTTTAGTTTCAAATAAAAAAACAAAACCGTCATGTATGTATTCGAATGCTACTTAAACTTGAACAAGAATACAAGATAGGGTATTCTTTAACTACAATTTTTCTAAAAAAATATTACCCACTTAAAATTTTTAAAATATTAGTTCTATACGTGTAAAATATTACTGGATGGAGTACACACTAATGTCCATAGATACGTAGTATGCTCATTATTACTGGTTATATATCTACTACTTATTACTAAAAAAATGAAAAGGGGACTTTTTTTCATACGTCTCCTTCCGCTCCGCTCCATGGCCCTCGCTCCAGGCGATTTGCGCCGTCCGCTCCACGGATCCCTCCTCCACCGTCCGCTCCTACGCGGTTTCGTCCGCCGAAAATCAATCGCGAGCCCTCCGATCCCTCCTCCTGCCCTCCACCATCCGCTTCCTCCTCCTGCGATCCCTTAGCTCCTGCCGCCTCTACTTCCCCACCACCCCCGCAGCCCCGTCCTTGCCAGCTCCCTTTCTCCACCCAAATCCTAACGTGGGTCCTCCTTCTCCCCGATGTACGCTGCTCGCACCTCCGTCCTCCATCCTCTCCACATTCACCTCTCCGCTCCGTCCATGGAGTTGCTCACCATCCTCCACATCAAGCCTGCCGCTCTCCCTCCTCATGCAGGGCTACGCCTCTCACGTCGGCGCGCCGCGGCAGAGGAAACACTCGCCTCTGCGGGCACACCATGGTGGAGACTCGTCGGAACTCTGCCACCGGGAAGCGCCCGTCCCCATCGTCGTCCTCCTCGTCCGTGCCTCCCCCGAAGAGGCCCAAGGTGAGAGCACCGGCCAACCGCGGATCGAAGAATCCCGCGTCGCCGCCTCCCGATTTGACCCACCGGCTAACCGATCTAAATTGTGACCCTAACCAGGCGGAGGCCCCGACGTCACCGACGGCGTCCGCGCCTAGGAGGGTCGAGGAGGATTCTACGGCTGTGGCCCCAGCGAGGAGCGCCGGTTCGGCGGAGGACGCGGCAGGGGTAGCAGCGCAGAAAGGTGCGGTCTTTGCGGGTGTTTCGGGTGCTAGGATTTGGTGCGATGGGTTTGGAATCGAGCTCATGGGGTTTTGATGCTTTGGTGCAGATCAAGGAGCGGATAAGCCAGCTGCTACGACGGCCGAGAGTTTTAAGAGGAGGAAGGAGCGGGAGCAACAGCAGCCTGCGGCGCCATGGGTGAAGCTGCTATCCTAGTGAGGGTTATCCGCCGTGGTCTCTAGTTCCTTCAGTCATCTTTTCTAGACCTACTTCTTCAATCATATGTAGTTGTTGCAATGTTGGATTATATTATATTCTTTGTTCTCATTGAATTGTGTCTATGTCAAAATATTTGATGCAGGGGCTGGAGCTCATCACGTCGGAGAATTTCATGTCGGTGTCAGTGATGCAGGCGGTAGCTTCTATCATGACCAACAAGTACAATGAGGGGTACACCGGCACAAGATACTACGGTGGGAATGAGTAAGGCCCTGTTCTATCAGTTGTCATTATTGGGATTGTTTCAGTGGAAACAGGCATGTTTGCAAGAGAAATCGAATTGTCATCTGCGTGAATCCATGGATAACCTGAATTGGTTGTTGTTTTGGTTTTCCTTGGTTGCAGATACATTGATATGACCGAATCCTTAGGTCAAAAACTGCTTTAGAGGCTTTCCGCTTGGTCAGCTCGTAATAACCAATGTTTACCTCTGAAGTGAATGTGCAACCTCTATCGGGTTCACCTGCCAACTTCCATGTACACACCGCCCTATTGAAGCCACATGAAAGGATCATGATCTTCCTCACGGTGAACATCTTTCTCATGGTTACCACGTACATGGATCTGGATTTTACTTTTATCTCCTTACTGTTTTTATCTAGAGGTAGCATATAAGCATGAATGTGTCATTTGTTGCTTGTTTTTGCAGATAGTTTAATATTTATGGTTGTTCCATTCTTGCATTGGAAGTTGCTATGCAAACTACGTGCTACCTTCGCACATGATTACATAATGCGTATATATAGTTTCCCATAATTCTTAGAAACGTTCATATATGCTACTGAAACTCCTGTTGCTCAAAGGTTCTACTTAACGTTTGCAGACTGATACTAAGAAGATTTTGGCAACTTCTATATTCTTTGAGACAATGCCCTACAGACTGGATGAAAGCACTGGCTTCATTAATTATGATCAGGTACTTTCCCTCCTTATTTCATATACTTTATATCATCCGCTTATTCAGATAATTTTGTCACTTTTACAGATGGCAGTAATGTGTTATTTCTTTTTTCATTTTTAGCCAAACAAGTTTCTTATCTAGGATATACTTTTTTCATCATTTCTCTTTCGATGGTAAAATTATTTCAACTTGAATCACCCTGACACCTTATCTGCTCCTACACTGCAATCAACCAAATAATTCCATCATATTTTGTGATTGACAGATATGCAACAAGCAGAAAGCAATACTTCTAGCAGACATGGCACATATCAGTGGGCTTGTTGCAGCTGGCATCATTCCATCTCCTTTTGATTATGCAGATATAGTGACTACCACTACTCACAAGTCACTCAGTGGGCCACGTGGAGCCATGATCTTTTACAGGAAGGGAGGAGTGAAAGAAATAAATAAGCAGGAAAATAGGCATGACTGGAGGAAAATAATAGACTATAGTAGCATAGGATGTTGAAGATGTTTCTTCTAATAAGTTCATGCTGTAGTACATTAGAAAAAGGAAGGACTAAGGTGTATCACTATACAGGTTATGTATGATTTTGAGGACAAGATCAATGCTGCCGTCTTTCCAGGTCCGTAAGGCGGGCCTCATAACCATACCATTACTGGCTTGGTTGTTGCGCTTAAGCAGGTTTGTGCCAGTTATGTTGTTTCATATTATCTTTAATTCATATTGTTTTCCTTTGTCTATGGCTCTCAGTGGTTGATTATATTTCAGGCAACTACCCCAGAGTACCGAGCTTATCAAGAGCAGGTTATCCTAACTCTGCTAGATTTGCACAAGTATGCTTACTTAATATGATGATTAGCTTGTTTACTGTTTGTATTAGTAGCAGCTTTTAGGAAAAGCAAGAAGGATGGACCCCTCTGACCTCTAAGGTAAGATCCCATTCTGCCTTGCATCAACAGAAATAAGTTCATGTTCCTTTGTGTATCTATGCTCCTTTGTGTATCTGCTCCAGGTTTCCAGTTCAATCTAATACATACTGAAGCTTTATTTCACTCCGCCCGCTGACCCCAACCACCAAGCACTATCATAGGAACGACCTCACCTCCAATTATTTTCTTGACAGCCATGGCCGGGTCGCCACCATTGACGCGCTCCGGGGCGGCACGAGCGAGACAGTACTTGATGGGCTGTGTCACGGAGGCCACTGCCATCGATGCGCTCCCATCGAGCGCGGCGGGAAGAGAGATTCCCATCTGAAATTAGAGGTCCGTATCATAGTGAAAAGCTAATTAATTTTGCTATATTCTTCTCCCTTCGATCTCTGTTGATTAATTGAGAAACACATTCCTCTTCAGTGTTCGTGAGTGAGTATATATTGTGAAGCCCAGTCCATGTTATTGGTTCGAAAACAGGTTCGTGCACGTTATTGGTTCACGTTGTCGAGCAATGCCCAATCCATTATTCACTTGTTTTTTCTGCTGATGCGGGGAGGTTCCTGATCAACAGATGGATGGGGATGCCGATGTGCCAGCACCATTGTTGCTACTGGTGACCTCAGCTTTCCCTCTTTCTCTTTTTCTAAGAAAATAGAGATGCCCAACAAAGAATGACTTTTACATTGCCTTTTGTCCTACACCTTTCTGCAAGGTTATGCAGGTCATCTCAAAGTAGCAGGAATTTCATCGTGCCACATCTTTTCCATGTTAACCTTGTTGCTTGCCCATGCTATCGTACTCCTCCTAACAGATTCCCTTGAATGACTAAATATGCACTCCTAGAAAGCATTTGCAGCTGCGCGTGCATGGTAAAGGGGACTGTTGTTTAGTCTATTAGCAACTTCCTGCATCTATCTGTCATTGACCGAGAAATACTAAAAATGGAGCACAAGAGCTGTAATTGAACCCAGGAGGTCAGGACCTGTTGAGATAGGAACACTCACCACTACGATAAACCTTGCTGAGTGCTTACTAGGGGCATGTAATTTTTTTCAAAGAGGTCTAATTAAGAGTCTTGTTGCTCATGTTGGTTCGGTAAGTTATGAGTACAGTTACTTACCAGATGATAGTATCAATATTCAATATGGAGGTTCACAATAGGAACATATGTTTAATGTTAATGATTTCTCTCACTATAGGTTAACTTCATAATTGTTTGAATATCAAGTTGATGTTATTTTATTTGATTATGATCTAAGCCCGTAGCAAAGCAAGTTTGGTTAGCTGGTGTTGCATCTATCTGTCTCCAGTTTGTGCTTATTTTTCAGCTGACTGTTCAAATGTAGTTGCTGAGCAAATCTATGAAAAGGACCACATCCTAGATTTATTTAAGCAACCCAACTGCTTGTTTCACTCATTCAGGCATTACTATTGTTGCACTGGCAGAGGTAAGTCAAGGTTTTTATCTTCTTATTTTCATTTCTTAATCATATCCATTTCATTCATTCCCTTCTAATCAATGCATACAAATTTCAACAACTGAATATTACGATATTGTTTCCTCAATGGACATAGTGTTACAATAACTGCAATCAAGATTTGTTCATTGCTTAACATACCTTTTTCAAACTTTCTCTGCAGTAATCCAATGGATGCACACGGGAAAGTTACATGGTAAACACAATGTAGTGTGTTTCAGCTCTTGGCAATCACGGACTTTGAAGCTTAGTGTTTTGCATTCTTAATCTGCGCTTTCAGTCATGTGAAACCCTTTTAAGACCATCAGACTAAGCTTAATCTCCATTAGACTAAAAAGATGAGATCTCAAGGAAATATAATTGTTTCTAATGTTTAGATGATGCTCTATTTTGCAGCTCCATGTATGGTATGGAAACTGGCAAAGTCAGAACTTTAGTTGAATTTTAGGTTACTTTAGTGGTGAACCATGATACTGCCTGGAAGACTGTACGGTTGAAATACTCAAGAATTGTGAACCTGTTGAAAATATCATTGTAGTTTTTGAATTATGTGTAGCATGCAAACTCCATTTAGAAAAATCCAATTGTAAATTGTTGTGTGACATTATGTACCATTCTAAACTGATTTTTATTGTGTGCATTATGTACCATTCTAAACTATCTATACTCATGATATCATTTTTTGTTTTGTCTGTAGCAACGCACGGGCACGATCCTAATTTATTTATAAAATGGTAACAAAATTAACTCGAGCTCTCACTGCACTGTCTGACAATGTCAAAAGAATGGGTGCTATGAGGAAATGGTGCCTTGCGAAACACAATTGACACACACGACTAGTGTAGTACCATGACCGCGTGAACGTCCTTCTAAAATATATATGCTGATATGTTCAAGTCAGTCTTTTGAAGGGTTCGAATAGCCAGGCCCTTTTGTAGAGTGGGAATGAGTTTAATCTTTAAAAAAAAGAGTAGTTTTCAAAAAAAAAGAGAGTGGAAATGATGGTTTCAGCAATATACTGTATCTATCAACGGTGTTAAAGTCTTATAAAGAGCCTGCAAACAGGTTATGGAAGCGGGGGCAGGTGAAGTACGGATGAAGTAGAAACTAGAAAGAGGCAAATTTTTAAGATGGGCCTGGCAATTTGAAATGCTCCTGAATCAGACATGGGCCGTTATCCTCGCTATTCGGCCACAAGGCCCAGCTCACAATCTGCGTGTGCATAATCACTCAATCAGCACAAGTGTACTTTGCTAAAAAAAACAGCACAAGTGTACTAGCAATTCAGTTTCACTGTACATGAACAAAACCAGTTCAAGTAAAGAACATTGATATATACACATGTGGTGTAACCCAAAATTCTCCAACCTATTTATTTACACTGCAAAATTCATCACCGTGAAAGTGGCAAGAGGTGGAACTAAAATAACAGAACTATTAAAGAATTACAAGGATTCCATGCAATATCAATTGATCACTAACTTCATTTTATTCCTAGCAGAAAAAAGAATGAACAAAGAGATGTGTAACTAGGCTACTTTCACATCCATGGCAACATCTCTCCTCTCTTTGTTTTCTCTACACGTTCGCGGGCAAGTAGATATCGATCATGGCTAGAAAAAAAAAAGATCAAGCAAAAATCAACCTCCGGTTATTGCACAATGGCATGGCAACGGCTCATGCATCGCTGCATCATCGCCTGATCCATGCACGGACTAGATCAAGCCTGCCTAATTATAGTCCGGAAACGTCCGCATCGCCTCCACCATCGACGGGGAGAACACGGCCCCACCGTTGATGCCACCGGCGCCGTTCACGTTCGCCGACATCACCGGGCCGAGCGCCGCGGCGTCGACCGGCGGGAACTGGCCGTAGAGCCCCCTTGGCGCGCAGAGCTGCTGCAGGCCTGACGCGTCGGGCGCGAACAGCGGGATGTCGGGCGGTGCCGGCGGCGGCGGCATCAGCTGCGAGTCCGCGTAGGGAGGCGGCGGCCCGGCGCCGTGGGCGTTGGCGCAGCTCTCGGACGAAGACGACGACGACTCGTCCTGCGCCGCGGCGGCGGTGGCGGCGGCGGCGGCCGAGCCCGCGGCCACGCGCGCCGCCGGGGGCGCGCCACGGGCGGGGCCGGGGCTGTCGAGGCCGGTGAGCTTCTGCACGATGGACATGAAGTCGCGAGGGTTGGTGCGGATCACCTTGGGCGAGTGCGTGTAGATGATCACCGGCTGCTGCTGCTGCGGCCGCGGCGCCGGCGCCGGGGGAGGCCGGTGGCTGGTGCTGGTGATGGCGGCGTTGGAGGACGACGACACGGAGGAGTTTGTGGAGGACGAGGAGGGCGGGGAGGCGGTGGCCTTGTGTATGCTGTGGGAGTCCCTGTGGACCTTGAACGCGGCGTGACGCGACCCGCCGGCGGCACCGGCGCCGGACTGCCGCGGCGATGTGGGGCTCATATGGGCAGTTGGCCAGTGGGTGGCTGGCGATGGGTGCCTGGGCGGGAGAGGGGGATCGGGGGAGCGCGTATAAATAGCAGAGGCCGGATGGGGAGGCGGTGGCGCAGCGCATGCCGGGATATTTCTGCTGATTTTCAACAATTTAATAAAATTTACCAGGACCTAAGTGCAATAGTGCATGTGTCTAAATATTTCTAAGGTTGTATTTAAATTCCTTAGGATGCATTTAATTTTCTTAGGCAATTAAAATCTTTAATAAATTAATGAATCATATATGTTTATTGTTAGATTCGTGGTGCACTGTTTTTATTTGTTTGAATTCAATTTTGAATTTGGTTTCAAATCTTTCTTTCTTTTCTTTTTCTTTCTTCTTTTCGGCCCGTCCGCTCTTCCCGCCCAGCCTTTTCTTTTTCTTTCTTCTTTTCGGCCCGTCAGCTCTTCCCAGCCCAGCTCGGCCCGACATAGCGTTGCTCCTGCCTCTGCCCGTTTTTCTCCGCTCGGCCTGCTGCCACGCCGGCCCGTCTCCCTTGCGCCGGCCCACTCCCGCGCCTCCTCCTCTCTCTCGCTGCCCCGCGGGCCCCGCCCGTCATCCCCGACTTCCCACACTCTCCCGCAACCCCCCTCTGCCGTATCCGCGCCGGACTCCAGCGCCTCCGCAACTGCCGCTCCGCTTTCCTTGCGAGCACGCGCGTCTGGGTCTTATCCCCATGGGACTATATAAGGCGCCGCCGCCCTCCAGCGCCCGCACCCCAAAGTCCTCGCTCAAACCTCTGCATCGCCGCACCCGAGCGCCTGCCGTTGTCAACCTACACCGCCGACGCCTCTTCGCCGCCACGAACTCCACCCGAAGGTCCGCAAGATGTTGATGAAGCCGTCGTGGGGTTCTTGTGTTTGCCGGTGGCCTTTCCCCACGTGTCCGCGCCCGCCGGAGCTGTGCCTTGTCGCCGGGCTTCGCGCCACCACCGCCGCCGCAAAACCCACACCGTTGACACGCAAAACGCGCTCGCCGTGATTTCCTCAATCTCCTGGCCAAGCTCGCATCCAAAGCTGCGCTCGGATGCGCGTTTCCGGGCAAAATCCGGCGAGTCGCCGCCGCTTGCCGTCTGCCCCGCCATCACGCATTGCTCGCCTCCGCCGCCTGTTCGCCACGCTTCACCACCAGCTATCGGATCTTGACCCAACAGCTCAGATCCAATCCGGCCCAAGTCAAACCGGCTGCATACCAGTCAACCGTGCCGCGCCGCGCCTTTCTTGCTAAAAAGCTCCGCAGTCTATCATAGTTCAATCTTTACATCTCAGTCCTGTTTCTTTTGCTTAGGCCCCTGAGCTTCTATCTAATAGCGCCCGTCGTCCAGCTTGGCTCTTTTGCACGTTAAACCTTTGGTTTATACGCGTAATTATGTTTTAGCCCTTGGTTTCTTCAAGTTTAGCCCCTGAAAGTTTTAAAGCTTTACCAGTAAGCCCCTGCATCTTGTTTTAGTGCATATCTTTATCATCCTAGACCCGTTTTAAGTGCTTCTTGCGTCCACGAGTTCATCTTGACGCATAGTTTATCTTTTTGTGCTTGTTTTTCTCTGTTTATACTGTTTAATGTATTGTTTCTTATTTTATTTCTTTTATTTGCTTGTATGTGCTCGTGTGATCGCGTTAGAAGGACCGCCCGCTCGAGGAATTTGAAGTTCAAGCCTTCGAGGACTACGAGTAGCAGGAGGAAGTGCAAGAGGCAAGTCATATCCTTGACCACAGTTTGATCCTAAGAACTTTTACTTTCATGTTTAACAACAATTATGCCATGCACTTTAAGTCATAAACATGACGGGACCTAATTAAGGATTGACTAGTTTTATTTTCCCTATACCTTGATCAACCCGGATTTACATATTGCTGAGTAGTACATGCTTAGTTGCTTAACTGGGACTTGGTGGTATTAATGGACTTAATTATTAATCCTGATTTACTCATGCTAAACCTTTCGTTAAGACAAGACCATTCATGCTTAATTGGAACATGGAGAACCACCCGGGAAAACAGTACAACCACAAAAACTGTATGGCTTTGTTCTCTGCTAATTAATTAGGGACTTTAGTCTAGGGTAATCGTACCTGAAAGGGGCAAGAGGGGGCACTGAGTCATTGTATAACCCGGTCCTCTTGGGAAGGGAGATTGGCTAAGATCCTATGCCCACTAGGGAGGTTTATGCGCGCCAGACACCGAAACCTTAGCGGGTTACCACTTATTAACGAATCTTTGTAAAGGCATCGTAGCATCGCTATGCAATCACACCTCAGAAGTGTGGTATGGTGACTAGCTAGCACTGCATGGTTGGGTCCAAAGTTCTTTGAACTTTTACGCGACTTGTGGGTAAAGTTGTGCGACCTCTGCAAAGATGTAAAACTGATCGATCAGTCGTGCTCACGATCAAGAGCGGCCTGGACCCTCACATGATTAATTTATCGAAAGATAAGAATTAATTCATTGTTATTTTGTTGCGGATATCTCTTTTATGTTCATGGTAACGTGGGTGGTATATACTAATGAGGACATTCCTAGCATTCACTCATCTTCACATGAAACTCCACTTGATATAGCTGGTCCAATTACAAGAAGTAGAGCTAAACAATTGGAGAAGGAAATTCATTCTCAGGTGAACGCTAACCTTATGTTTAATAATCAGTTTATGTTGAATGAGCCTATGCTTTTGAGTTCTTGTTCCAATGTCCTTAGGAATGATGGAGTGTATGAACGAGCATGGGATGAAGATGGATTCAAGCCTCTGGACGTTTGAACCAAGAAGCCTATGGTGTGCATGAATAAAATGGTGGTTCATCACCTTTGCATGGGAATGCAACCAGAAGCTAGATGACTGACACATGGTACGAATTCCAAGCATCACCGTGGACAGAATACAAGGAGTTAGACGGTGTTCTATATGTGGATGGAAGCTTCTTCAAGTCTATTTTCCACTCCATCAAACGGTTCATTATTTGGACTTCCCAATAAAGAGTTATGCTCATTTTAGTAACTGCTGCCAGAAGCTGAAAGACGCGCGAACCAGCCACGAAATCCACTAGTGCATGCGCATGCTGCCATTTACTCCAAGCTGAACGCCCCTATCTCTATATGTAACTTGTACTAGACAAAAAAAGGTCAGATCTTGATGGACAAAATTCAGAATACACAAACTCGTGGAGTTTTGTTTATGCGTGAGTCTTGAGAGGCTTGCAACACTTGTTCTTTCGATTCCTGAGGGAGTTGTAGAACGCCGAACTGCGGTTCATCCAGTTCGTGCCTTCACGTCTATAGGGCGTGATTGCGTGGGCTGTTTCGTCGGTACGTGGAAGGGTGATTGTCTCGGTAGTTCGTCGCGTGGACAGCCTCGTGGTGCACTGCCTCTTCACCAGGTCACGCAGCGACAAGTTATCAAGTTCGCAGATCCTACGAGAAGATCGGGCCACACAACTTGCTACACGCGTTGCATAGGCGTGTGCATATCATCTGGTAACAGAGCCTCCGTTTCCTCAGTAGGATTGTTCTTGTTTTTGGTAGGATAGGGTTCATATACCTACTGTCCACTTGCCAAAAAGAAAACCTACACATTTCCCACACTTGTTGAGTACCAACCTTAAGTGTACTCACCCTTACTAAACCCGCTGCTCAGAACAAGTCAACGTCGTGGAGGTACTACAAGATTGGGAAGAATACTAGGCGTACGTTTCTCTGGTCAGCTACCTGTGGAGTCGTCGAGCTTATTGAAGCTACGAAATTTAATAAACTTTTGTGTTATTCGATTTAAAGACTACTGGTTATGTAATAATATTATACTCTCTTACGCTATGATATTGACTTTGATATTCACTTATATTATTGCATGTGTATAATTTGATCCTGAGTACATGTGATTTATATATTCGATTTTGCCCTTGAAAATGGGGTGCGACATGTGGTGGATGGTTAGCGACCGGGGGCGCGCCGAGAGGTTGGTGGCGGGAAGGAAGGCCGCGCAGCGAGCTGCAACCCGATCGAGAGGGTGGCAGTTACTTCTACTACTAGCCTCGAACCTACTGGATTCGTGCATGCAGCACCAGCCACTCACGTGCTGCTGACCGGTGGGTCCAGCATTCAGTGGGTGTAGGATTTGAAGAGAAAGCTCCCGTGTGTACTCGCAGAACGGCAGATGTTGGCGTTGCTGGATTTCTCTACAGATTCGAAGGAGGGAAAAACACGGTATCCTCACATTTTCACAAATACACTAAACTTGCAAGTTAACCTCATCTTTTCCCAAAACCTTTTTTATCCGATGAATTGGTAATAATCGCTGAAAGCGAATAACTACCACTCTTTCTTCTTACTTCTACTACTACTATACAATCGCAAGCTCCATGTAAAAAAAGAGAAAATACATTGGTCAGGACTTATATATTATGGCAGTACGCTACGCACGCATCAGCTTTTGTTTTTGACAAATTGGGCTATGATATATATAGCTCATCCGCGCGCTTTGATTTTGTTTTGCGTATGCAACTATACGCTACACCCATCAAAATGCAGCAAAAAGAAAATGTCGTCATGGCTTCAAAGAACAATTGTAATCTACAAAAATACATGGGAAGCGGCTGGCCTAAGAACTAGATGTATGCTAGATTGCTAGCAGGAATGAGAACAGATAGAATCAACAAGTTTGCGCTCCGTTTGTTGTACTTTTAAACTCTTATCTTAATACACAAAGATACGTAATTTTCTTGCGTATTCCATAAAAAAAGTTTGTGCCAGATGTCAATGTTGTAGAGAATATATGACAGCAATGCCGACGGTACATTATTGTACAAGTGGTAGTAGCAGCTAGCTACACCTGCACGCGTTAATTAGCTAGGTATAGTGAATGAAGCCGATATATGGGCATTGCCGGCGTCATGTAGCTCATCCTCCCGCGCTTGGCGAGCTCAAGCTCCCCGCTTGGCAACCGCCTCAGCTCCACCACCGTCGTACGTGATGGGAGGCGCGTCGCGGTAGGGCTCCATCGTGCTCGTGGGCCTGCAGATGCAGAACCTGCCCTTGCCCAGGTACGCCAGGCTGGGCAAGTCCCTTGGCCTCGAGTCCGAACGGCGGCGGCCGTCGCCCCCGACGCCGGACTCCTCCCAGGGCTAGGGGAACGTCTCCCTCCACACGTGCCGGCGGCTTCCCGGCCCTGATGTCGCACGCGCACAGGACCCAGGTCTCCGCTGCCAGGCCGATGATGCAGCCGAGCTCCGGGACGTGCAGCGCGCGGCCCTCGAACGGCAGCTGCCACGCCCCCTCCACCCGCCACCGCGCACCTTCTTCCTCGGTGTCCAGGGAGAAGGTGCCCCTGTGGGTGACCGAGATCCACACGCGCGTGCCCAGGGCGAGGTACGCCGAGACGAGCACGATCTCATCCTCGGCCAGGGGCCCTACCAGTGGCTTCGGGAGAGGGGTGGCGCGCCAGCCGCCGCCGCCGGGGACGAGGCGGAGCGTCTCGAAGCTGTAGATGCCGTCGAAGAGGACCGTGTCCATCCTGATGATCACGGTGCCGTCGGCGCCGTCTCCGCCGACCCGCATGACGGTGTCGTGGACACGCTCTTCCACGACACCGTCACGACTTCTGGGACGACACGCTCTTCCACGACACCGTTATGCGGGTCGGCGGCTATGACTTCTGGGAGAAGCAGCCTAGCCCATGGATGCGCGACTCCGAAGGCTGCCTCGTCCAGTGGTGGCCCAGGGGCCGCGAGTTCTTGGCACTGCACGCGTTCAGTGGCTACAAGGAAGCGCCCGCCGTGCTCCCCATGGGAGACGGCGTCGGCGGCACCGTGATCATCAGGATGGACACGGTCCTCTTCGACGGCATCTACAGCTTCGAGACGCTCCGCCTCGTCCCTGGCAGCAGCGGCTGGCGCGCCACCCCTCTCCCGAAGCCACCGGTAGCCTGGCCGAGGACGAGATCGTGCTCGTCTCGGCGTACCTCGCCCTGGCACGCGCGTGTGGATCTCGGTCACCCACAGGGGCACCTTCTCCCTGGACACCGAGGAAGAAGGCGCGCGGTGGCGGGTGGAGGGGGCGTGGCAGCTGCCGTTCGAGGGCCGCGCGCTGCACGTCCTGGAGCTCGGCTGCGTCATCGGCCTGGCAGCGGAGACCCGGGTCCTGTGCGCGTGCGACATCAGGGCCGGGACGCCGCCGGTGGTGCGGCACGTGTGGAGGGAGACGTTCCCCTGGCCCTGGGAGGAGTCCGGCGTCGGGGGCGACGGCCGCCGCCGTCCGGACTCGAGGCCGAGGGACTTGCCCAGCCTGGCGTACCTGGGCAAGGGCAGGTGCTGCATCTGCAGGCCCACGAGCACGATGGAGCCCTACCGCGACGCGCCTCCCATCACGTACGACGGTGGTGGAGCTGAGGCGGTTGCCGAGCGGGGAGCTTGAGCTCGCCAAGCGCGGGAGGATGAGCTACAAGACGGTTCTGCCCCGCGGTACGTGCATTAAACCGGTCATACGTTAAAATTAAATTGGACAAAAAGCAAAGTCCGGGTCGTGCACGTTAAAAAAAAACAAATTCAGTTAAATTAAATCTCAGTCAACGGTCATGCGTTCTGCCCCGCGGTTCGTGCGTTCTGCCATCCGTAATCGCCGATTGGTTTCCTACTCTCTCACGGCCTCGATTCCTTCGCTTCTCCGCTATGCACGACCACGGGTTGCCCTCCCGCCACCATCCTCCGATCCGCTCGCCCCCATCGACGGTCACGGCTTGGCACTGCATCAGTCCTCTTACACGGTGGCCAGCGGAACAGGCGGCCGGCCCTCTGCTCCACGCCTCCACGGCCACGCGATTATTTTGGTCGCTTTGGACACCGGAAGAAGGTGGTGGAAGGCTCAGTTTCAAAACAAGAATACGACTGGTCCGTAAAACTCACCTATGACAAGTGCCACAACACCACCTGGCCGAAGGAATGGCACGTGCATCTGCATATGATATTGATGCAGAATTGCAGATGATGGATCGCAAATCCGATCTTTCATGCAGGAAAAGAAGCACATAAAAATTACTTTCATCTTGTACGAGAACGAGTTATGAATGTGATTTTTGGAACTCAGTTTATTTTTCAAAAGATTATGTTGCTTATAGATTTGTTAAAGTCCTAACAATTTGAAATTTTGAAGAGTGGCACCAAGAGATAGGTTACTTTTTTAGAAAAAAATTGGTAGATGTTTCATATTTTAATGATTTAAATTAATTAGTTATGGTTTTTTGATATTAAACTAATTTTTTTCTAGTTTTAATAGTTGGATGTTTCTTGTTGTCTAGTTATGTAGCTCACGACTTAAAATAGGACTGCCATGACAATTGAATGGTGTAAATTAGACTTTTTCTTAATACAATAAAGTCCAAATCACTACTCACTTTATAGCCTAAGTCCACATAACCCCATAAACTATAAAACCGTTTACTTGACCCCTGACTTTAAAAAACCAGCTTATTTCTCACCTTTGCTATCCAACTAAAACCAGCTTTAGCCATGTGGACAGTGGTTTTACTGTTTTTGATGACTCGGATGGCCATATCATCAATTATTGTCCACGCTTGCTGTCCGAGAGATGGTCAAGGCCGTTTGGAGGCATGGCGACGTTGCTGGGCCTGGGCGAAGCTCAAGTGGCGCTTGCTAAGTGGAGGAGGCTCTGGTGCTTGCTGATTTAATTTGGCAAAGGTGGAGATGGAGAGGAACCACATGATTTGGTGGTTGGGATGTCGATGTTCTGCTCAAGCAAGGAGGGACCAGAGAGAGGAAATTGGAAGGGATCAAGGGAGGCGGTCGTGGCTCTAGTTCACTAGTTGCTTGCCGCTTGAAGGGAGTTTAGAGATGCGGCAGTGAAATGAAAGCCTACTAGTCCGGTGGCTTTTGGTGGAAGAAGTAGAGAGCAGTAGAGAAGGGTAGCAGTAAACTTGTGAGGTCACATCAGGATCAGACCACAAGTGCAACTGTACGTGTAGGCCATGGTCTCCTGGCTTCAGCGTGAAACGCAATAATTTCTTCCTTCGTTTCGCGCGCACCAAATTTCATTGCAGAGTAAAAATAGTTGAGGGAGTGAATGTGAAATACACAAGGTAAATGTGGACGATTGTTGATCATGTGGTCATGCATCCCGGTCATAAAAACAACGGCAGCGCTGCAGCTGGCTGCCGCTGCTGGCTTCTACTGCAAGCGGCTGCAGCGCAGCTGCTAGCTGCTGCTTGTGGCTTCAGCTGATCAGCAGGAGAAGCTGCTGCCCAGCGCTGCTAGCTACTGCTTAGGATTTTTCGGCCTGTTTTCCCTACTGATGCGCTGCTACATTTCAAATTTAAATTTGTAACGGTAAAAGGATGTACAACATTCAAATTTTGTCGCGCAAACTTAACCAACACAATGGAAGGTACGAACGTACACAACTAGTACAATTGCTTACATACACATTACAACATTAACATACACAGCATACACCCATTATTTACATTAAAGAGATTCCCATCACAATCCAATCTCGTACACTGGCCATATCAGGAGTAGCATTTGCTGCCCACCCATTCGGACACCCCATAGTCCGAAGTTTGCGCCATGTTTAAACCTGCAGTACTTGCATCGGCAAGGTCCAGCAAATAATTGTGGAGTGCGAAGCAAGCAATAACGAGCTTCATTTGCCGCTCTCGAGAATATAGTAGAACTTGCCGCAGAATGTGCCACCTGGATTTGATCACGTCAAATGCGCGTTCGACCACATTGTGAAGACTGGAATGGTGGAAGTTGAATTTCTTCTCCAAAGTGTCCGCCGATCTTCTGCTAAACTCCTCCAAATGGTACCTGATATTTCGATACAGCCCCAGATAGCCTTCTCGAACTACGTAGCCCGAGTCGACCAAATAATATCATCCTGCAGATAATAAAAAATATTCACCATTAGTGCACCAAATTTTGCAATTGCAGCGTCCTGTGCGTAATTAGTCAAGTACCATACCTGCAGGTGGATGAGGGTAGTTCGGTGCCGCCATACAGTCCCGCAACACCGACATGTCATGACAGGATTCTGCCCTCCCCGCTCCTACATACGTGAATCGCATGTCCATATCCACTATAGCTAATACATTGAAGCTAGTCCACCCTATTCTGTTAATAAAATTCAAACGGGACTCACGCCCGACCTGTACGGGAACGTGTGTACCGTCTAGAGCACCTATGCACCCATCAAAGAACGGTGCATATTGATTCAGCTTATGATTCACCTTAGAGTAAGCAGCATCCTTTGGACCGATTACTATCTGGGCAAATGAAAACATTACATTTGCCACATGCGCCATCTTTCTACTAACTGTGTTCAAACTCCGGTCAAATCTATCTCTAATTTGACGACAAGCCTGTTGTGTCGCACACGCCCACACGAACATACCTAAAGCCTCAACAGATTCTACCCCTTGCGACGTTTTCAATCCATGATTGGTAACCAAGATGTCATGCAACTGAAGGAACGCGTCGGAATACATACAAAAATTATCGAAGCACCGCCACCTTTCCCGCAGATTGAGCTCAACCCATTGCCGTCCGGTCATGCGTGGCAAGTCAACTTGCGGGTTCACCACAGGACGCTGCCTCCTGTTCACCTCCGCATATGCGGCTGCTGCTGCTGCTAAACACTTTAGATCGAACACGACAGAGCTGCTGTCACTGCCGGTGTCACTATTTGGTTCCTCTGCACTACTCATACTTTATTGAACCTGTGCATGCACAATCGGAGGGGCATCAGCAAACACACCTTACACATTTGTAGTTGCACCATATTATACATATGCATTTGTTTCGAACCTGTCAAGTGCTAGTGAAGTTGCCTCTCCACCTTACTTCAGCTGCCGCAAAATTAAACCAATCCTCCTCCTAGTGATGAGCTGAGGGCCTCCAATGAGCTAATCAACTACGTGTCCAAATGGTTAAGACAAGAGACATCAAAATTCCAAATCACTTCAAAGCCAACTGTTCTGACACAAGTTAAAAAAAGTACTGATCGTAGATGACATTAAACTAGAAAGAAAGTACTGATCCTGGACGACATTTCACTTCACAGAAATCACTGATCACGACATTTAACTTGAAAGAAATTGCTGATCATGGACGACATTAAACTTGAAAGGAATTTAACTAGCACTAAAACAAAATGTTCAACGAACAGGACATGTTACATAAGCTAACATTACTGTTCCGACACAAGTGCAAACATTATCTTTTAAACCCATCAGTACACATCACTACAATAAAACAAAGTCATGCCACAATTACTCTACTTGTTCAACATGTCCCAGTTGAATTGTATCCAATTCAGTCGGCCCTCTTTCGTTTTCATCTTCGTGAACGCCCTCCGATAATCGGGTTCTTAGTACATAAATAAAGAGCCTGGCAGTAAAGCGGAGACCCCTCCTGTAGACCATCTTCTTCTATAAGCTGCATTGCACGGTCCATTTCCTCCTGGGCACGGTCAGCACGTTTCTAGCTCCTTTTTGCCACACTTTCAGAAAGGTCCCTGATGTACTGCTCCAAGCTGCTACTTCTCTTTTCCCGAGGACTGTCAATAGAGAATTCCTGGGCCGGTCGTTTGGAGAAGTTACGAGCACTACTAGCAGACATGGGGTCCTGGTCCAAGTCCGCTGCATTGCCCTCAGTCCCCACGCTAGGTGCCGACTCACGAATACTTCCTGCCGTCAGCAAGGTGCACCTGTCTTGGGGGTCATGGCCATACAACTCATACAATTCTTCGAGGAAAGGTGGAGGCTTAACAGAACTCGGCTGGGAACTCGACGGGGCAGCACCACCACTAGTGTCCTGCAATGTTCAAGGAACAGTGCATGTTCAAGGCCGAAAACAGAAATGTACAAATAAGATGACGACTAACTTATGGGACTGTCATAGGACGTACTGCTTCGTTGTCCTCCTAATAGGTGGGATCAGCAGCAACACCACCAGTTTGTGTGTCGCGCCCTAAACCAGATTGGTTTTGCAAGGCCCTCCAGCTCAGGAATGTTCTCCGCAGGGCGTTGAGCTTGTTCTGCAGCTGCTTGCTGCCCAAATGCAACCCAGTCTGTTGGTTGAAGCTGCGGTACACGTTCTTCCATCCCAACTTACTGAGGCATCTGTTGCTCCAATTGAACTGGTTCTTCTGATCAATGCACAAGTCCAGCAAAGTTTTCGTCGTGCCCTCGTCCCAGTTGGCACGGTTATGATTCATCTGAGTACACAGGAGCTACAATTATATTGCACCGAAGTACGGATAACCAGGAGGCATACAACTACACAATCTCAGCATCAATGGATATGTTACTTGCCTTAGCAGTTGTCTTGGCATGTTAGTGGCGGAAATTGTACGTGCAGACCAGGGGGGAGCACGACGAAGTGGATGACGATGCCAGTGTGGGCACCTTTGGTACTTCCTCGCGGTTGGCCTACTACTAGGCTTGTATCAGTCACCTGGAAAGGTGAGAAAACCAAAACCAGGCACATCAATTTAGTTCACTATGTTGTAGACAAGTTTGGGAGTTTAAGCTGAATAACATGCTGGAAGCACAATGCACACAAGTGATACCATCAGGACCATGGACAGAACCAGGCAAACATAGATTACATGCTCATGGTCTCTAGTATGATCAAACATGTCATGTATGTCTGTGTGTCATGGTAACGCAGCTATGAGGTCATACATGTATGGCAAATTTGTTGTATTTCAACATCAAAGTACAAAAATGGAGCATCTGCACCCAAGTAGCAACAGCAAGCTAAAAATTTGTAATGCTAATGCACAAAACACGCAAGCATTAGAACACAAACTTCATAATCATAGGCAGTTCAACAGGGCGGTTCATAACAATTTGTAATGGTAATGGCGCTTGATCAACAGCGTCAGGCGTACCTGGGTGACCACCTGCACCTGTAGGTTGTAGGGGGCCGGAGGGGGGTGGAGTGCCGGGGGGGTGGGGGGCACGGGGTGGTAACACGGCGGCGGAGAGCCCGGATCCCAGCTGCCGTGCTGGTCGGCGACCTTGCTCCCTGGCGGCGCCGTTCACCCCCTGTGCGGCAGCACTTCGGTGGGGCGGAATAGCCCGCCGCCGGCGAAGAAGAGTCGTCCCGTACTTCGGTGATTGTAGCCCTCCTGTCACTTGCCCAACGTAGGGAGGTGGTCGCCGCGGGCGAAGCACGAGGGACCGCCGGCGGCGGAGAGCGGCCGAGATTTGGGAGCGAAGGCGGCGGAGCGCGGTCGAGGGGGTGGGAGCGGGGGAGATTTGGGAGCAACGGCGGCAGAGAGAGGGGGAGCGCGAGGGAGCCGGCGAGTGGAGGGAGCAACGACGGCGGAGAGCAGGCGAGAGCGCGGGTGCGGGCGAGCGGCGGGAGCGACGGCGGCGGGGAGCGGGCGAGATCTGGGAGCGCCGGCGCCGGAGAGCAGGTGACAGCGCGGGAGCGGGCGAGCGGCGGGAGCGCCGGCGGCGGAGAGCGGGCGAGAGCGTGGGAGCGGGCAAGCGGCGGCAGCGACGGTGGCGGAGAGCGGGCGAGATCTGGGAGCGCCGGCCGCGGAGAGCGGGCGACAGCGCGGGAGCGGGCCAGCGACGGGAGCGACGACGTCGGGGAGCGGGCCAGATCTGGGACTGATGGCGGCGGAGAGCGGGCGAGAGCGCAGGCGCTGCTGAGCGGCGGGAGCGACGACGGCGGATCGGGGGCGAGAGCTAGCGACCGGGCGAGAGGGAGGCGACTGGATAAGGACGGCAGGCGATAGCAGGCCAAATGAGGTTGAAGCGTCGGTGCCTTCAGCCGCTCGAACGGCTTCAAGCAGCGCACCGAACGGCTGGGCTGAAAAGCCCAGCTGGAAAAAGCCTAGCGGCATCCAGCTGCAGCCCACCGAACGGGGTGAACAAAATCATTGTCCATACGGCTAAAAGTAGTTTAGTTGGGTTGCAAAGGTGAAAAATAAGCTGATTTTATAAAGTCAGGGCAGTTTTACTTTTTACAGGGTTATATTTGGATTTTGATCATAGTTGGAGGGAGTAATTTGAACTTTTCTTCTTCTTTTTATATGTATATATGTACATGTGTGCTCTTTTTTTTCAAAACACACAGTACAAACACGGACGTTCACATAAACGCACATACACTCGCCCTTACGAACACACGCACACAACCCTACCCCTACGAGAACACCTCCAAAAGATTAAGATGGCAAATTCTCAAAATTGACGAAGTCACCACTGGCGCTTCGCTGTTGACGAGCACGTCGCCTACCACTGAAAGAATAACGACGGTTAAATCCTAGAATAAATCCAGAAAAAATTTATTTCCTATGTGTACCCTTGTTTGGTGTACGCATGAACATGCCCACAATTCACCCTACGAGAACACCTCCGAAAGATTAAGATGGCAAATCCTCAAAATTGACGAAGTCACCACTAGCGCTTCGCTGTTGACGGGCACGTCGCCTACCACTGAAAGAATAACGACGGTTAAATCCTAGAATAAATCTAGAAAAAAATTATTTCCTACGTGTACCCTTGTTTAGTGTACGCATGAACATGCCCACAATTCGCCTGGCTCCCCTTATTTCCTCACGTTTTCATGTGTTTTGAGTCGAAACTTATATGATGTAAAGTTTAAATCGGAAACCTTTGTTTGCTTTTTTTTCTTACTAGGATTGTGCCCTTGTTTGCTACGGGCAACACAAATCATAGATAGATACCATTCTAATCTTAGTGGACGACTAACATAAATGCAATACATCCAACTTTATACTTTATTAAACAGGCATACATGACTTCTCATGTTCATTCGTATTACAGGTGCAACAAAAATCAAGCATCATGGAGAGTCATCCATTAAGTTATATAAAAAGGACAGTCAGTAGATCGATAGGAGAAAAGCTTATGTCCAGAAATGGTTTTAGAACAAACCCCGCTAAATCTAATGTCTATCGCCTATTATACTACCACCAGTAGGGATCTTGAAGCTAAGCAGCAAGAAACCTGCATAATCAGTAATTAAGAATAATCACATTCAAAAACAGAAGCTAGATAGCTATGCTATCCTATCCTCAGTTACCTCCGATGGCACAAACACCATGAACCTTGGCATAGGAGTGGGATTATAGGGGGCCAAATCCAGCAGCCCCCTTTTCTCCATCATATTCCTGCATTCACCATGAATGATACAACCACGTTGTGCATTAACCTGCCATGCCATGTCAAAGAATGCATTATAACCTCAAGGTTGATGTAGATTGATCTGATTTTTTTTCATTACAAGAAAGGGACTGTTGTTACTTAGTCAAGGACATGATTAATTCATAAGTTAGTCTCATGCAAATCCTAATTAACAAATATATTACCCAACAATCAATATGATCTTATCAACATGCTATTTTGAGCTACATTAAGAAAATAAAACTGGTTGAAAACAAAGCATAGAAACGAAAGAGATTGTGTGCAGAGAAAGCCGGCACCTTTGCACACTTGCTAGAATCATGCGTCTAGCAACAGTTTTGCTCCACCACCAGCTGCATCATGAGAACGTGCGTTGCTACGGGCATACAAATTATCCCTACATGCAAAACAAATGTAGAATCGCATCACATGACACGAAATTGTCATTGGGCATACCATTAATACCAAGCACAGAATGAAACAAAATTAAAATTCATGTGCAATTGCATGTGTAATAGATAAAAACATAACAATATCAGATTGCGACAAAGATGATTACTCCAACCGACAATTTGGATGTACAACATGCTAATGACCACATCACATGATTTCACGTAAACAGAAAACTCAATGAACACATAATCTTCCTCTATTTTCTTCATCAGAAATATCAATGGAGCCACCAGTCACCAGCCCTACCCCATCCCCTATAATTTGGGTGTACAACATGCTAATGTACCATGAAACAAAATGTAAGAAACACAGTGCTGGCATAGTCATAAAACACTAATCATAAGTAGAAGTATTGCGCATATGGCTCTCAAGGAACAACTAAAATGGGCAGAGCTGTACCTTATCTGCCAACAAGCTGCACACAAAAAAGACCTGCATCTGTTGGGGATGGAAATAATTAAATAAAGCATCTGTTTCTCTGGACACAACTCTCACTGCAGAGTTGTATAAAAGACATTGGGTTTGAGGCTTGATGATTGTATACTTAAACAGCACAGATATTTATGGTGAAATTTCAAATAACCAGAAAACTTATATAAAACAGGGGCATGACAGGGTAGTTAGATAAAGAAGCACAAGTTCCATTACAGTTGCTAATATATCTATAAGTTCATGTAATTTAATAACCTCCACTTATTTGATCGCAACATCTCATAATCATAGTGGGAGAAGATCAGAAGAACCAAGATAGGTTAGTGAAATCAAGAATGGAGAATTCCCAAACTAAAATTAAACTTTTTTCAAGGAACAGAGGTATGTGTCCAAACTAAAATTAAACTACTCGACAAACCTCCCAAATCTCACCCCCTAATCACCAGCATCCCAAATAACGTACATTAACCAGGAAAAATATTTTTAAATATGCATGCTTATAGTAAACCAAACCTGGCATAGAACCCAGACGATAAAGATTCTACATTTTTTTCTTCCATCCAACCTCTCTAGAACCTAGATAGACAAAGAAAATAAAAGGATGGGCCAAGTGAGTTCAACAGAGCCTTGCTTGAATGAAATTGTTTTTTTATAATGAAGTTGAATAGCATTTTCTTGCTATATAATCTATAGTTGATATGTTGCTAAATAATTTTGATAACTTGTGTAGGAACCAGTACAGTAATAAAATTCATGGCCTGATCCATCTATGGTTTGTACAACTTAAGACTTCATAAAAAAATTCAGTCCAACAGTGCACACTATTTGTAAATTGTAACTCAAGCAAACTTCTTGGACAACAGTACACCTAGATATGAAGAATCGTAATATTTTGCATTGAACAACCATTAACCAATAGCCTAACTTTCTTGGCAGAATAGCATGGACGGGAAGGAATCAGTAACAGCAAAATAAACCACATTTGGTATTGATTGTACAAGGGAAAGAAGGAAAATGATGTGTCCTAAAATCTAGAAGGCAATTGATTGGGCATTAGTCCTCACAAATACAATGGTTAATGCAGTTCTTGATACCTAAAGCCGCCCATTTACAGATTAAGAGTTGGGAGCTAAAAGTTAAATTTGAAACAAATGCCAGTGCTTTGTAGGCTTGAAACCAAAATTCATAAAATAAATAAGGATTGGAGAGCCTAAAGCTGATATGAAACAAATACCACTGCATGTATCCCTGAAACCAAAATTCACAAAATAAACTGCATGTAGTCCTGATTAAATGTTTGTTTGAATATTAACTTTTCCACCTCTAACATGGAACCTGCATGTTATCTACCATGTTAAGATACATTGCATGGGCACAAGTACAATAAGTGGCCTCAGTAACAAGAAGATTGGCTCAAGAATCAAGATCAATATATCATCACTGATTGCTATAGAAAGTTGACGAGCAAAAGGCCAAAGTCTCCTAACTGCAAATCTTAAAGAAATACTATCGAGAAATTAACATGCACAAAATAAAGTAGTCCAGAATTCCCATATTCAGAATACGAGAGCATAAAAAGGTATTTCCAGTAGGTCTAACTATGGTTCAATCTGGCGAGTATGTATAAGTGTAAACTGGGATGAAGTAATGGCTCTAAGAAATTAGCCTATTTATGTTGGAAAAAAAATCTCAGTTCTATCAAATTAGGAGCAAGATTAAAGCTACTGTCATCTAAAGGCACATAAACACAGGGAGACTCAAAGCAAACAATGGATAGTTGGATACCTCATCTGCAGTACCACATTGCAGAGCAGGTCACAGTCCTCCAGGCCCTCCAAATCTTCAATATGCTAGCACTTGTGATATGTTCTGAAGAATACGCTACAAATGTTCCCGGCCTCTTATAGCAAGCCAGCTCCTCTCAAATAAACACATAGTAGCATCTTTCTTCCTTCACACCTCTCTTTCTCCCTCTGCCTCCACCGAGCAAGCAATCCTCGATAGCTAGCAACCTGCCAACCAGTTTCTTTCTTTTTCTTCCTCCAAATTAGCAAGCAACAGGTCAAATATAATCAGCAGCACACCTCTTCTCTGTTCTTCTGTCCACCATGATTGCAGCAGCAACCAGTAGTTCTCCCTTCTTCCTGCCGGCAAGCACGACGAGCTGATCATGAACCCAGCTAACCTTCTCTCCCTCCAATAGCAGCATGCATCAGCAGCAGCACGCTAAATCCATCTCTAAAATCCCCAAGCTCCAACATCACCACCATGACCTCATCTCTAGATCTCCATCGATTCTTGCTGCACCTCCAACCAAAGCACGACATCTCCTGAGATTCTCCTCCTACCCGAGCCACAAATCCAGCACGGGCTCCTCCCAATCCATCTCCCTCATGGGCAATTCAAGCCATGGCCTGCACCTCAGCTCCTCTCAATCGCACAGCTGATGAGTTGGGGCAGATGCCGCAGGATGAGCCAGTCGAAGGCGACACAGAGGCGAATGTTGATTGGGGAGGTGGAGGTGGGGAACACAAGGATGAGCAGCACGGGGGAAGGGGAGGCGGCATTTGTTTGATGGTGGCGGTGGATTTGTCGAGGAGGGGATCCCGCGCGAGGCACTGCCGCGCCGGGCGGCGTGGCGCGGTGAGCGCAGAGGGCGAGCGCGGTGAGGAGGAAGAGGGGCGGCGAGGAAGTGCTGCAGACCATGGGTAAAGGATGGCGGTTGGCGAGAGGCAGACCCACGTGGGCGGGCAGAACCACGGACCTGTCGATGCGGTGGACGGCAGCGGCGACGCAGGGAGGAATCGGCGGCGGCCCGGCGGCAGCGCAGGGAGGGAGACGGGGATGGTCAGCGAAGTGGTGGACGGCGAAGAGCCCGAGAGCGCAACGAGCAGCAGGAGAGGAGAGGCCGTTGGAGTCCTTGGGCTCCTCCGCCGCGGATCCGGCGTGGCGGCGCACGGAGACCTAGCCGAGGAGAGGAGGATGGCGGGCGGTGGCGGCGGCGCAGGGCGACCGAGTAGTGGCGGCGGCAGCGGCGGCGGCGGCAGCGGCAGCGGCGTAGCAGGGCGAGCGAGCCGAGGAGAGGCGGATTGCGGACGGCGGCCTATCTGCTCTCGGTCCACCCGAGACCTGAGTCTCGGCCCAGCCCATATAATCTTGCTTGGCATCCACGGAACGCAACTGCCTCAAACCCTGACACCGCCACCGCCAGCACCGGCGCCGCGCCCGCGCCGCTAGCTCCTACTTCTCCCTCGCAGCCGCACAACACACCCCATAACTCTACCCAGCTCATCATAGCTAGAAAGAGTCTCGTCGACCTTCTCCCTTCCTACTACATTGGTGGATTTCTTTTACACAACTGATGGGTCGCGTCAAGAGATCCAAGAAGGCGGCCAAATCCAAGAAGAAGGTGCCAGATACATGCATCGTGTTATCTGATTTTTCTGTTTCGAATTTCGATCGCTCACCAGTGTTTCCTGATCCCAATTTCTGTATTCCCTGGCTGAAGCAACTTGGTGAACCTTCGTCATCATCTGCCATCCCGGCTAAGGTAAGGCCGTGAAACAAACCATCCTGTTATTTTCTTCGCGTCTCCTGAACGTGTGGAGACTGCACTGCACATGACTGCGGAGTGCTGAACATCAACGTTCCCTATTATTTCATTTGTTAAGTTACAGCTGGAATCTTTTATCATCGTTACAAGATGTGATTCTTCAACTAGTAATTCATTTAGGTATGGCAACCGGGCGTAGATGCACTGGAAGATGGGGAGGAGCTCCAGTACGACCCCACGGCTTACAATTATTTCCATCAGTTTGTTAGCATTGGCTGTCCTTTCTTGAGGTAAGATTTATTTCTCCACATGGGTTGTTGTTTATACTTCTCCTAAATCCTAATTTGAGGTCAATGTGTGCGGTCCATTGTCAACAAACTTACTTTCCGTTGCAGTTTTGATGTCGTTCGCGATCACCTTGGACTTGTCCGATCAGAGTTCCCACATACATTGTACGGTGTTGCTGGAACTCAGGTGAAAGTCTACACACACATCTATGTATTTCAGCTTAGTGGTGTAGGGCACCAGCAAAACTTGAATTGCTCCTCACTCATGTCTCCCGGACTTGGCTCTTTGATTTTCTAAACATAAATAAATCATATCTCATTGTCATATTTTGTGACTTTATACTGCCCTGGTTCCTGCTCTGAATTTTACTTTGCTATGCTCTTATTACATTGTTTTAGATAAAAAAAAATCACGCCGGTGCTGACTCTGAGCACATAAAAACCATGAGGAAACTGAGTATGAGTGTTTGATTGCATTTGCATCATGATTTTTAGGAAAGATTGTGATGGACTGCGAGTTTTCTCTAACTTGGTTCGTTGAAATAATAACAACGAGATTGAACAAATTTCTAAAATTAATCAATCTTTTGCTGGAACTTTTAAGATTCGTGTAGTTGCAGATAATCAGCGTTACATGTTTACCTGCTCTGTTTTGCATCTTTTTCAGTAATATTTTATCCACCTGTGAACCCAGATAATCAAACTTTTGTCCCTCCAGTTTAAGAGCTAACACTTCTTGTTTCTTCAGACTCCAAAGGGTACACCAAATTATGTTGGAATTTTTATGCTTTCCAACATGAAAGGGAAGATGCCGAGACCTGATGGTGAATGTGATATGGATGGTGACAGCAGCAGTGATGATGAAGAAGGTACAAAGGATACTATGCAAGTATGTTTTTTTTCTCAAATGACTTGTCCATAAATAAAGTAATTACTTCACTATCCAGTAGGCTCTTCTGATGCATAGCTTATTATGTGTTATTTTGCTAATGTATCAGCTAAAAAAGGTGGCTCACGCGGGGAGTGTAAATCGGATACGCTCGATGACTCAAAAACCACATCTATGTGCCACATGGGGAGAAACTGGTCATGTTCAGGTAATTCGGTTCCTCCATCACATTTCCTTTTCATGTTCTGTGATTGTTGACTGGCCCACGTCAATGATCAATCCCATTTCAGACATCAACAGAATGTATACTTTACATGTTATATTTCGTTTTGGAAAGGAATAGAATGCCCCATGCTGACTATCTGTTCATAACTGTGCATTCTGTGCAGGTGTGGGACTACAGCTCTTTCCTTAATTCATTATCAGATTCAGGGATGGAAGACAAAGTAATCCACAAGCTCGTACCTTTGAAAGTATTTAGCGGCCATAAAGATGAGGGCTTTGCAATTGATTGGAATCCACTTGTTACTGGAAGACTTGTTTCTGGTGTATAATTGGTCTTATCCATTTCACACTTTTTGCTATTTGTTATAGTATCCAAAGTATTTCCTTATTGGTGACTTAATATATCATCTTGCCCCCTCTGATACATGTCAATAAGTCATCCAAGTCATCTAATTTGGTATATATATAGGACATCTGCATGGATTAGTTTAATTCTTTGTATATGCAGGTGACTTGACCAAGTGCATTCACCTGTGGGAGCCAACTTCGAGCAACTGGAACATAGATGCAAATCCATTTGTTGGACACTCTAAAAGCGTTGAAGATCTACAGGTACGGCACTGAATGATGTAACATAGATCTTCACCTATGTTTTCTCGATTGTGATTGTTTCAACTCCTACAATTATATTATTGCAGTGGAGTCCCACGGAAGCCGACATATTTGCCTCTTCTTCAGCGGATAAAACCATAGCTATATGGGATATACGGACAGGAAAGAAACCATGTATTATTATGAAGGCTCATAATTCCGACGTGAATGTTATCTCATGGAACCGGTAAGTTTATTGAAAAACTCAAATTTTACTTATGAACAACAATAGATGCATAGAGGATTTCTTATGCATGTTTCTTTACTTCCATTATATTCTCAGGCTTGCCAACAACATGATAGCTTCAGGAAGTGATGATGGCAGTGTCTCAGTCCATGATTATAGATTAATCAAGGTATTTCATCTTGAATTCTTCGTAAACCACAATAGTTATGCCTATGACTACCTAAGTGGTGCTTTTATATTAACGTATATAATATGGAAGGATCACTGCCTACATTTTCATTTAGATACAATAAAGAGCATTTGATGCGTAAAATTGTCCACGAGAAATAGCAAGATTAAAAGGCTAAAAATAAATAAATGGTCCTCTGTTTTTGTTGATTTTCTTTTGGTGGGGATTATCGGTTTAGTCCAGTCTTTGTAATGGGCCAACCTTCTCATGGAGGAAATCTTGGATTTTTTTTTCCAAGTTGAGATGCTACGGCATATGTTGTTTTAGTGCAGGTAGTACTATATAGTACATTGTCAAGCAAAAATCAGTGCAGAGCCAACTGCTATTGCCTCTGTTATTACCCTTTGGTCTTAACATATTTGATAATGTGTACAATGACAACAACAAAACCTTTACTTTTTGTCCCAAGCAAGTTGGTAAGCTAGACCGCTAGAGTCTAGAGATGAAACTCAAGAAGATCCACGAATGAAGAGGTGAAGTAAAATGGGTATAACTGATTAAGAGCAATGTAGTAAAAGGATAATGTCCAAGATCTTATCTCAACAAGCACATGTATTGCTAATTTCCACATTGTAACACCCTAATTTTCAACCTTTGCAATTTAATAAAATTTGCTAGAATTAAATGCATGTGTCTAAGGATTTTTAGGTTGCATTTGAATTTTCTTAGGCAATTAAATATTTTTCAAAATAAATTAATGAATCATAGGAGTTCATTGTTTCATTCATGCTGGTGCATTATTTTTGGTTGCTTGAATTCAAATTTATGTTTGAATTCATTTGTTTGAATCTTTTAAACAATTGGAAAGCCTTTTTCTTTTCCCTCCCTCTCCTTTCTCTCTTTCAGCCTGCTCTTTCTTTTGGCCCAGCTCGCCGCCGCAGCGCAGCGCTTCGCGCCGGCCCGCTTCCGCCTCTGCGTCGGCCCAGCGCTTCGCCCCAGTGCTCTCGCGCGCCGGCCCGCTCCCGCGCTGCCCCTCCGCTCTCCCCGCTGACCACCGGCGAGCTGGGCCAAAAGAAAGAGCGGGCCGAAAGAGAGAAAAGAGAGGGAGGGAAAAGAAAAAGACTTTCCTATTGTTTAAAAGATTCAAATAAATAAATTTAAACACAAATTTGAATTCAAGCAACCAAAAACAATGCACCAGAATGTATGCCACAATGAACTCCTATGATTCATTAATTTATTTTGAAAAAGATTTAATTGCCTAAGAAAATTCAAATGCAACCTAAAAATCCTTAGACACATGCATTTAATTCTAGCAAATTTTATTAAATTGCAAAGGTTGAAAATTAGGGTGTTACAACATCATGCTCCTATTCATCTGGATAATTCTTGGCATATATTCAATTCCTTCAGGCCTCTTTATCAGCATGTCATAGAATTGCACCCAGCAATATCTAAAGCAAACACAACTTTTTCCTGCAAAAAAGTTGAAGTACATGGCTTCTCAATGATATTTTCTCGTCGAATCTGTTTCCCTTATGCTCTCTATTGTGTTCGTAGAAGGGCGTTGGCTCCTTGGCAGCACATTTCAAGTATCACAAGAAAGCAATTACATCTATTGAGTGGAGTCCCTTTGAAGCATCAACATTGGCTGTATCATCCGAAGACCATCAACTGACGTGATTCTTCTCGTCTTCTCTTGTTTATATATTTTTTAAATCCCCCAAGCCACAAAAATGTTCTACGATTCACTGACACCTCCTGAATTGTGTGGCTTCAGAATTTGGGATCTTGCAGTAGAAAGAGATGCAGAAGGGGAGGACGAATTCGAATCAAAGATGCAAGATCATGTAAAGGCGCCTGAAGATTTACCCCCACAACTTCTTTTTGTTCATCAGGTAGTATTATCACATCATCTTTTGCATTGGCCCAGTCGGTTTTTGTTTCTATACGTAGTGTTGTAATCTGGAAAAAAGAGTTGAGTACTGATGGCACTGGCTGTTTTGTATGAGCAGGGCCAGAAACATTGGAAAGAAGTGCACTGGCACCCACAGGTACCCGGGATGCTCGTAGCGACGGGGATCGATGGCTTGGATGTGTTGATGCCTAGCAACGTTGCTGCGACCTTGTATTGATATGCTGGGCCGTAGACATCAGTGGAAGCACCGTTTAACATTGTATTGATGCTTCTGTTTATTGTCGAGCATTATCGGAAATTTTGATCGACTGGCATTGAGATTTACTACAGAGGTCTTTTGCTTGAGAAACAGGTCCGCTTTGATGAGCAAATATGCCAGAACGAAGTAATAGGAGCTGTGTTCACTTCCTCCTCTTCAGTGCACAACTGCACACCACTTAACAACTCGGTTATGACACAATTCACCATCGATTTAGATGGTTTTCAGGCGTCTGGGTACTAGATTTTTGGCGGATGATATAAGGCGATCGATCTATGCATACACCGACACACTTGATGCACGTACGCGCCCAATTTGATATAAAGCGATCGATATGTTGTGTCGGCCCAATTTGAATGAAATGTCTGTCTGGTGCAGCTCCGGTGAACGACAAATAGATATGTTCACAGTAGTTGATGAAATGTCAAAGATAAATAAATATGAACCATCTGTATATATACGTACATAAAAAAGGGCAATGGATAATGGGTACTGTACAGGGCATATCTGGATGGATGGGCTAGAGCTAAACCTTAGCACTGCAGAGACATGGCTAATGGATAGAGCTAACTTGTATGAAGTGTCACTTTTGCCCTTGCTTTTCTATTTCCTTAGAGGTATTTTGACACTTTCCTAATGTACTAGTTCCTATTAGCACTCGTTAGCTCCTCTTTCCTAGCTCACCCATGGATAGGCTAGTGCTAAATTTTAACTAGCTAAACTTTGACCCTTGGATCCAAATATAGCCATAATCATATGGATACACACGAGAACAATAAAAGTCTTCACACCTACGTTGCACAAAAACGATAGCACAACGCTATTTAGCTAAATATGCCATAAAATAGAATACATTTTTTAATGAAACAGGAGAAGCAAACCCCTACTTGATATTATATTGAGAAATAAGGAAAAGGAGCACTAGGCTCATGAAAAAAGTTCAAAAGTGAAAAGGGAACAAAATAAGAATTACAAGTTATTGAGCCATGATTCCATAGAGGTGAGAAGATTTAGCTTTGCTCTAAGGACTAGGGAGAATTCTGAAATAAACTTTCTCATGCAATAATCCACAATTGGATCAATATCATCGAAGAATGAAGATCCAGTCATATCTCTGATAGTCCAAATGCTCGAAGTCATTTGAATATAACTTCTTCCACGAAGAAAGGAACTCCCAACTACTGTCTGATCCTTCTAAAAGCCTGCAAAACTATTTCTTGTCATTGTTAGTGTGTTACCGATGGAATCCTAGCAAACATTTGCAAAGTTGTAGTGTATGAAAGAGATGAGCTGCAGTCTCATGTATTTACAAAATGCAAAGTTCACACGTGTATGATTCCAACTCCATTTGCTTTCTTCTAAGGGGGTGTTTGGATCCCCGGGCTAAACTTTAGTCCCTATCACATCGAATATTTGACACTAATTAGGAGTATTAAATATAGGCTAATTACAAAACCAATTTCACAACCCCTAGGCTAAATTGCGATACGAATCCATTAAGCCTAATTAGTCCATGATTTGACAATATGGTGCACAGTAAATATTCGCTAATGATGGATTAATTAGGCTTAATAGATTCGTCTCGCAATTTAGCCTAGGGTTCTGCAATTAGTTTTGTAATTAGCTCATATTTAATCCTCCTAATTAGCATCCGAATATTCGATGTGACACGGACTAAATTTTAGCTCCACGATCGAAAAGATCTTTTGCATTGACCCTATCCTTGAGAAGTGACTAGAAAACATAATACCCTAATACAGAAAAACAATACCACTAATGCTATCAGCTAAATATGCCACAAACAAGAAAATTTGCACTTAAATAAAACCCCACTAGATTAAAAGACCGCCGGCAACCTACGAACCGCGTTTGTAATTTTTCTTTTTCTTCTTTTGGCATGTTTTCCTATATACTCCTGCGCTAAATATGGAAATCTGGGCCAATGGAGAGGCCTGGTGGAGCTGCTGACGAGTTTTGTTGAGAACAGCAGCGCCGCAATTGACTTGTGGAGGATTCGATTGATTGACTGACTTGACTTGTGTGGTCCGATGGCGAAAGCCCACGCAGGCAGACACAGGATGGGCCACACGGAGTATGGCCTCAGAAACACACGGAAGCTGTCTCGACGCAACGGCTAACTCGTAACGAACTTTCCCCTGATCCCCTCCGCCCCCCTGCTCTGCTTCTTCTTCTTCTTCTTCTTCTTCTTCCCCCCTTCCTGCTTCGCTGCCTCCGCCTATAAAAACAACCGACCAATCCCCCGCTCGGTCCGTTCCCAGACCCGAGCCGCACCAAGGCAAGAACACGAGCGCCGCCGAAGGCAAGGAGAAAAGCGCCAACGCGAGCGAGTCGGTGGGCGAGCGAGAGAGGAGGAGGAGGAGGACGGACGGAGACGGCCATGGAGGGGTGGACTCCGCGGCGACACCGCTTCTGGTTGAGAGCGGAGATCGAGGTGGACAGGGGTTCCTCCATTCTCAGGTAAGCATCAACAGCGGTCTGGTTCTTGCAGCATCGGTCGTTCTTGATCCTTCTGATGCTTATCCTTCCAGTTCTTCTGCCTTCGTGATTCTGGATGCTTGTTCCATTGGTTGCCATTCTTCTTTCTTGGCTCCGCCCACTGAATTCATGTTTGCCTCGCCCTCCGCCCAAACGCTGAATTCGTCCCCGGCTCTTGCGTAGCAGCAGGATCGTTCTGTCTTTTCCTTTTCTGAATTCGTCGTGTTTGGCTCGCTGCGCTCTGCAGGGGCCCGGGGTTCGGCTTCGCTGCCGTCGTGCGAGAGCCGCTGGTGAAGCTGCGGCGGCCCCAGTACGACTTCGAGGGGTGGGACTGGGACTACTTCTCCTGGCCCCATGACCGGCTCGACGGTAAGCACCATGTTCAGGCTCCCCGGACTGAATCTTAGAGGTCAATGAATCTGGACGGAACTTTTGACCAGGTTAATTGAAACCTGCTGTTGGTTACTTTCCCGAAATGAGAAACTGGGGCTGCATCTGTTGGTTTTCGTACGGACCAAATAGAAATGAAATTTCAGTAATGAATTAGTCGCCAACCATGTTCTGAATTTTTCGCGTTTCTGTTGATGTCTGCAAGAAATTGGTGTGGTGAAAAAGTCATAGGAACATGTGGTTGTTCAGGACTGCAGATAGGATAGGTCAATGAATCTGGACAGGAAAGTGGCTTTTGTTAATCTCTCGTTTAATTTGCTTTCAGAAGAGATATAAATATGAACTTTCATGGTAAGAGTGTATAAGTCTTCAATGATTTGCTCAACGCATTTTCTGATGATATTCACCTAGAAGTACATTATCTGATAAGAAACTGAAAATGTGGTTTCATGCGGCAACAGCATATCATTATAGTGTTTATGTACTTGTTGCAGGGTTTTGTCGGTTTCCTGGAAACCATGGAACTCCATTCATTCATCGCTAATTCCTTTGTTGCTGCAGCACAATGACTGAACTTTTGATTTTATGCAGCCAATCTTGAGATGAGGGACAGTGATCCAGAGGCGACACTTGAGGCAGACAGGAAGGCGAGTGAGAGATTCCTGAACCAGAGCACGCTGCAGCTAGAGAGCCATGAGATGTACCAGCACACGGAGCAGCAGCAACACGCTGCAGCCTGGCCTTGTAACCATCTTGAAAGTAAGCATGCTCAAGCACTCAAGCTCGTAGTTGATGATATGTCTTGATCTCTATGAGACTATGAAGTTTCCTAGTCACGGTGTATATACTTCCACAGCCCAACATCATGATCTGTTCGATTCACTTTTAGTACTTAATTTCCCTAATTGCATCAGGTTCTGACAAAATTTGTCAAGAAGCACAATGTCTAACTAAAACCAGAAAATTTGATGGTTCCAAGAGGTCAATGAATCTGGATGGAAATGTTGACTAGGTTAACTGAACTTTCCTTTTTGTTTGTTTCCGAAATGAGAAACGACGGCTGTATTATCTTTCGGTTTTTCAGAGGAACCATGTAGAAATGAAACTTTGTACTAATTAACAGATTAGTCACCAAATCATATTCAGTGATGCTGTGACATACAGGATAGTCTTTACATCAGGAAATGAATTTCTCATGTGTCTGAGTTGTAAAAGGAATATGTAGGTTGTCAAGACTGAGGATAGCTTCAGAACAAAGCGGCAGATATGCCAATGCACTTTCATAGTAAGAGTGTAGCAGCTTCCAGAATTGATACTAGGTTCGATTGCTTAATTGACACTCCTTGATTTTAGTAATGCCATTTTAATAGATTTAATAACACTACTTCAACACATTTTCTTAGGAAATTCATCTAGGAGCACGTTATCTGATAAGAAACTAAAACTGTGGTTTCATGCAGCAATATCACAGCAATATAGTGATTATGTCCTTGTGACAGGGTGATGTTGGTTTGCTGGAAACCATGGAACTGCATTCATTCATCACTAACTGCTTTGCTGCAGTACAATCTCTGACAAGAAACTGAACTTCTGATTTTATGCAGCCAATTTTGAGATGAGGGATGATCCAGAGGCGCTTGATGCGGACCTGAAGGCGAGCGAGAACTTCCTCAACCAGAGCACGCTGCAGCTGGAGAGCTGTGAGATGTACCAGCATGCTCAGCACCAGCAAGACTGGCCTTGCAACCATCTCGAAAGTAAGCATCAAGCACTCAAGCTCCTAGTTGATGGTATGTCTTGATCTCTATGAAGTTTTGTAGTTACAGGGTATATACCTCCGCAGCCCACATCATGATGTGGTCGGTTCATTGTTAGTACTTAATTTCCCTAATTGCATCTAAACACAGGTTCTGACAAAAAAATGTCAAGAAACACAATATCTGACCAAAAACAGAAAGTTTATGGCTGATTCTGAGAGATCAATGAATCTGGACGGAATTGCTGACTAGATTAACTGAACTTTCCTTTTTGTTCGTTCCAGATTGAGAAACTGAGGCTGTATTCTCTTTTGGTTTTCAAAAGAACCATGTAGAAATGAAATTTCCACACTAGTTAACAGATTAATGGCTAAATCATATTCAGTGATTCTGTGACATGCTGTAGAGAGTAGTTGTTTATGACAGGAAACTGAATTTGTCATGTGTCTGTGTCTGAAGATAGGATAGTTTCACAACCAAGCAGCGGAATTGACAATATGGTTTGATTGCATAATTGACACTCCTTGATTTTAGTAATGCCATTTTTATAGATTTGATAATGCAGTTTCAATGCATTTTATGAAGAAATTCATATAGAAGCACAATGACTGATAAGAAACTGAAATTGTAGCTTTTTCATGCTGTAACATCATAGCGTGTAGTATTTATGTGCTGGTTTCGGGGTGTTGTTGGCTATTTGTCATTTCTGTATGGTTTGCTGGAAACCATGTAAGTAGGAATCCGTTGATTGATCGCTAATCCCTATGTTGCTGCAGTACAATGTCTGAAAAGAAACTGAATTTTTGATTCATGCAGCCAATCTGGAGATGAGGGACGGTGACCCGGAGGCGACACTTGAGGCAGACCAGAAGGCAATCGAGAGCTTCCTGAACCAGAGCATGCTACAGCCAGAGAGCTATGACATGTACCAGCACAAGCAGGAGCAGCACACTGCAGCCTTGCCTCGCGACCATCTCAAAGGTAAGCATGCTCAAGCACTCGAACACAGTAATATGGGGTTTCTATGGGATCCACGTCATGATGGAATCTATTCATATTCAGTACTTAATTTCAGTATTGACACTTAAAACACAGTTTCTGACAGATTTATCAAAAAACAGTTCCTGACAAATTTGCCAGTTTCTGACTAAACTGAAAATGTGCATAGAAGTTACATTAGTTACTTGTGGGCTTCAGGTTGTTGTTTGCGATTGATAGTCGTGTCGTGATTGCCTCCTTTGTTCTGAACTTGTGTTCCTCTTTGATAAATCTGGCACTGGCAGGGATCCTGCTCCTGCATAGGATTTTAATGAGAACATGCTGTAAATGGCATCGTTTGTGATAAAACAGAGTTCATTGCACATTAGTTGTTTATTTTTGCATAAAACCAACATGGCGATAAGTACGAGGAAGATGCATAATTAGGTATAGTTTCATGGAAGCCCAACAACTAGGATCTTGTCGATTCATCAATAACCCTTAATTTAAGTAAACCTTTTTGAATACATCATCCTCAGGAAACACAGTTTCTGACGAGAAAATGAAAATAGCAGTTGTTCATGCTGCAACAACATAGCGTTACAGTAGTTGTGTGCAGGCTTCAGAGCATTGTCGGAAATTTGCCGCTTTTGTAATCTAATTCCCAACCTGAGCAATGCTATGGTAATACAATGTCTGACAATAAACTGAACTTCTGAGTTTTGATTTATGCAGGCAATCTGGAGACGAGGAACACTGACGTGGAGGCGAAGCTTCAGACAGACCGGAAGACGAAGGAGCGAAGCACGCGGCAGCGGAAGAGGTCTGAGATGGATCGACGCACGCAGGAGGAGCAGCACGAGGAGAAGGAGAACAAAGAAGCCGTGATGTTCCGGACACTCACGCCTTTGAACAAGAAGGCCGTAGGACCCAGATCGGCACGGCGTCGCCGTGTTTTCGCAGAGGCTAACCGGAGCCTGGACAATGACAGAGCAAGGCAAGTTCCCTGGGCTTGTTAGTCACACACGCACGCACCATCTGGTTGGAGGTTGGTTGCTCCCATCGCTTGGGCTGCATGCATCGCAAGTCTGATAGGATACAGCTAGCCTGAGATGTGAGATGCCTTTCAGTTGGAGGAGCTCGTTAACTGTCAGGAAAGGAACCTGACCTTATGAGGTCAGAACTAGTCGAGAGCGCGTTCGTGTGTTTGTATATAGTACAGTACAGTGTTTGTATATAGTGCAGTACAGTAGAGACTAAAAGCATTCCGTTGCATGGTTCAGAACTAGGTTGAATTGTTTTTAAGTTCAGAAGTGTGTGTAAACAGTTTTCAGTTGACAAGTAGAAACATGTGTTCACGTCTTGTGAAGCTCAGTTTCAGTCAGTTGCCATTTACTCATTTGTGTTTCGTGGTGTTGTCTTCTTCGTCTGTAATCATGCACCTGCTGTCAGTTAGTATGTGTTACTTTGATTGTTATCGTTCTGCCTGCATTGGTCTTAGCCATTTGTTTGCTGGTTGTTTGTGGAAAGCAATAAGCACTCTGAAAATAACTATGACTCACTACTGCATTCTGTAAGAAACTCTTTATTGTTCCGTGACAAGGCTTCTGATGAGATCCCTAAAACAGTCAGACAACGCTAAATTTGTGGTGGTAACTGGTAGCAGAAGTGGAGTAACAAAATCACGCAAGACCCGTGCTTGCTGGGCAGCCTGCAGGCGTGCGGACACCGGAAGAGCTCATGCCTGCGAGCAGAAAGTGGCGATGACGATGGCGATAGCCATGGCCTGAGGCCTGAGCTGACAGATGATGGTCACTGCACGTCGTCTCAGTGCCCTCCCAGCCAGTGACAGGTGCTGCATCGCATGACCTCCAGTCACTCGAGAGCCAGAAGGTGATCATAGGGCACAGCCAGACAGACAGGCTGGAAACTGGAGAGCTCATAGCTTAATCTATTCACGACATTTCTTATTAGTTTTAGATGCATACCCCCTTTTATCCAGAAATATAAGGATATCTGAGTTTATCACAAATTAAATCAAACTATCCTAATCCTAGTTTATGTCAAACTTATAAAAAAATAGTATTAGCATTTACCACATCAAAGAAGTAAACTATGAAAAATATATTTCATAATGGATCTAAGGATGCTTATCAATATCATAAATATTATTTGCCTTTTCTATAGTTTTGCTCAAACTTAAAATATTTGTGGATGGAGGGAGTATAGGTTTGGGTATGTATTTGACAACCAGTATATAGTCTTGTAGTTTGCACATCACTCACACATTAATTCAAGGAAAATTAATTTCAAAAACATAAGCGCAGTAAGTTAATATCCGATGTGAAAAGGTAGAAGAATGCAAAGTTGGCACAAGAAGTTTTTCCGTAGGTATCAGAGAGTTGCTCTTCTCGCCTATAATCCACATATTGGAGCTCCATGCAAAGGGGTCGAATTTCTGGTCTCATATTACTTAAAATTGCACATTACTAGCATGGAAAAATAACCCCTTTGCATAAAAAAGTATACCTTTTAAAAGTACAAAGTGGGTAAATCTCAGTTGAATTAGATGCAAGTTTCCTACCGATGACATGTACAGTGGGTGAAGCTTCTTAATGCTCTTTGTAGCGGTAGTTGTATAAATTCCTCGCCTTGATGGAATGATTAGTCACTAAGGGGGTGTTTGTGTCTTTAGCACCTCTTAAAATTGTCACATTGAATGTTTAGATACTAATTAGGAGTATTAAACATATGCTAATTATAAAACCAATTACATAGATGGAGACTAATTTGCGAGACGAATCTATTAAGCCTAATTAGTTCATGATTTGATAATGTGATGCTACAGTAAATATGTGCTAATGATGGATTAATTAGGTTTAATAGATTCGTCTCGTGAATTAGCCTTCATCTGTGTAATTAGTTTTATAATTAGCTCATATTTAGTCCTCCTAATTAACATCCGAATATTCGATATGATATGAATTTTAGTCACGACTAAAGATCCAAACACCCTCTAATGCTTGTTGTAAGCGCAGCAACAATGAACCTGCCCTATTTGTTCACATTTCTCTTCATGGTCATATCCTTCATCTTTATGTTGATGGCATCATCATTTTTTTTTTTGAAAGATCATTATAAGTGATGGCTCACGGTTTCATCAACTTTATGAAAAAACATCTCAATGACAAGTTATTCTTGATTGTTTAACTTGGATCATCTTCACTATACTTCCTTGGAGTCAAGGTTTCTTCCACTCTTGACAACATCTACCTATAGGAGAAGTACATATGATATAGGATTTTCTTTGCTCGTGTCGCTCTCACCAATCACCACACAAATTATGGTCCTATTGAGCTTGGTGTTCACCTGTAGCCCACTGATGGATGGTGGCCGCTTGAGGATCCCATCCACTCGCTATCACTGCTTTGTTGGGAACCTTGTCTTAATTAGAATCACTCACCATGACATTCTCACTTTGTACACACACACCTTTAGTTATTAGTTTGGTTCTTTGTTTCTTCTCCACTTAACTGCACTACTACAACTACCTTCTCTTTGTTCTATGATATGTCTTTCGTACCATTTCTACCCGTCTTAATTTGTTTCCCTCGCTACAACGACTTTAAGGATCAATCTGATGCGATCAGGCACTTTGATTGTCACTCCCTTTCTGCCAGCTATGTTGTCCTTGTTAGGTCCTCTTTGATTGCCTGAAAGACCAAGAAGACACAACAATTCCTCTGAGTGTTGAGGTTGACCTGTGAGCTATGAGATCGTTGACAGTTGGGGTAACATGGCAAAGACTGGATCCTTCTTTGCTCTAATAGCGCTAGTGCGATCAGTATTTCTCGGGATCCAATGAAGCATAGACTCACCAAGCATCGGTGTTGGTGCTTCCTGCATGAGACCGCGCGCGGGTGTATGAACATGTTTTGATTCTTCATTTGGAGCTTCAATTACCAGACTTAAATTCATGAGAGCACAGACAGGAACGCAACATGGCTTTTCCTCTCCAAATTTAGTGTCGTGATCAGACGGACCTACATTGTGTTATGTACTTACCCTCTAGTTTAGAGCGTTTGTTGCACTCTGTACATCATGCTTGCATATCAGCCCCATTTGGACATAGCAATATATCTTGATTTGCACCTTCCTAACACTTAGAACCAATGTCCAAAGCAAAGCATGGCTTTCTTTCTGCCTCAACAGCAGGTAGCAAATGCAGCATGCTCCCATAGAACCCTTACCTCCGGTCATTGTCAGAACTCCAAAGGCCTCTCCAGCTAAACAGAGAGAGAAAGAGTGACAGGGAATTCCTGATCCAGCTAAGACAAGACATGCTGTTGCTTTTATCACAAAAATGGCAGAACTGAAAGCATCAAACAGAGAAAATGCAATGCAGCTGGGGGAGAAGAGGAGAGGAGCTGGCCGGTCCCCTCCCCTGGTAAGCTATTTATGAGGGAGGCATCTCCCCAACCACCCATCAGATTGATCGTCAGACACAGCATCTTCACGCATAGTACACAGGAATAAATAACCACCAGCAGCAGCTGCTGATGCTTGCATTGCCTTGTGCAGCTCGAAAACTGGGGTGGCTGGCCTGGCCCTCCACACTCTACAGTTGCTGAGTGCCAGGACATCTATCTCAAGCAAGCCACCACAGCAGGATCCAATGCAATGCAACGCAGTGCAGTGGTGTGCAGCAGAAAGGCAGGGCATTCAAGTCCCTGCACTGTCTTCCACAGATTAGGTCGACACAAGAAACAAAAGGGCACCACGCACATTCACTCCCATTCAACAACCACCACCTCACAACCAGAGCAAGAGCAAGAGCTGCAAACATGCTTGATAACAATCTACCAATGTAATCAAACGACCGGAGTAACACAAACAAGCAGGTTACAGATCGACAAGGACAGTGCAGAGAGGGAACAAGTCAATTCCCGAACCAAGACCCTTCTTCCCTGACAGCCCGGGATCCAATCCAAGGGTCACAACTGGTTTGGTTCGCTCTTGACTCCTCCTCTCACACATTTTTCTCCTCTCTCCTACACAATAGTCTTCAATCTCTAACAGAGACGACGAAACCATTACGCGCAAACTATTTAGGTAATCTTTCATCGTATTATTACAAAAATAAGAAGCATACCGATCTTAGCTAACCTTCACAGTTCTGGTTTCTGAGAAAGGGAACAGACCGAGAGCAGCGACAACTGCATGACCAAAATGCCCGGGTTGCTATCTGTGTGATTGATTCAGCCGGTGCAAGTGAGAGCTTGACAAGACCCTTTCTAGTAGTTGTAGACAGCACTAGCTTCCCAAAATGATCAAAATGCCCCCACACTGTTTGCCTGGTCGGGGGTATTTTTGTCATTTTGAGAGGCACTTGGCGGGAAAGAGAGGAATTTTGAATTTTGATGTGTTAGTTTCGGGCTCTTGTCAAATCCTCCCTTGCACTGGCACTAATAGAAAACCTGATGTTAGCAAAAACAACCCGACTTGGAAGGCATTTTGGTCTGTGTCCATCCGCTCTCCTCGGTTCCCCACCCAGCCATTCTTGCAACTAGTCGGAGCCCCCCACAGCTGCCAGCTCAGCCCGGCTGGCTCCAGTGCCCTTTAGCGCGGTTGTGATCTGGTGGATGGCATTGCAGACATGGCTGTTGATTGCGGTGATGCTTGAGAGGTTCAGCTTGGCTGAGGGCACAGCGCTGGCTAGCACCTGCATGCCAACGGTGAGGAGGCAGCCGCTGGCAGGCTCATCTGTGTTACCTGGGCTGCTTTCTCCATTGCCAGAGCTTGTGCTGGTTGCTGCAGGAGAAGGGTTGGTTGCTGGGAAGATGGCAAAGCCCAGGGGTAGGAGAGGAATGTAGGAAGGGTCCTCGCCGCTCATCGTCACTTGGATGGCGTCCACATCAACGGTTGCAAACACCACGAGACTCCCGCCATCAGGGTGGGTGCTGCTCTCCTGCAGCAGGAGCTCCACATTCTGTGATGAGTTGCTTGCAGCCTGTGGTTTCCATCAGTTGCAAAAATATCAGATCTCCAAACATCATGTTAATATCTACTTAAATGCTAAAATAAACAGTATTTCAGGGATAATAACAATATACCAAAAAATGAACAAGAACACGAAAAAGATGAACAGAAACTATCATAAACAAACAAAACAATATATATGACGACGCAAGCATGTAATTAGTATGTACAAAGCATGTACTCCACTACTTCAGTATGTACAAAGTGGCAAATGAAATGTCAAGATGGTTCAGATTATAAATCAGCATATGATTTGCATGGGGCTGATACCATAAAGAGAGGACCTTTAGACATATAAGCTTCCTTTCTTTCCAGGTGAAATTTAAAGTTTTGACAGAAAATGTAACTAACTTTTGGTTGCAAAATTGCAGGGATGCATGTGCTAAGACTCAGAGTAGATAGATCAAATCTCATTTATTGTGGCATCTCAAGTACTGTACAGCTCAAGTAGCCGCTGTTAATTTCTTGTCCTTGGCATTGGTAGCAAAGAGTAAAGTGCTTGTAGAACTATTAAAATGATCAACAGTTCTACACCAGAGTACAGTTACTGCAGTAATTCAGTACCAGTGCGCAATTACAAATTTTGCTTCCCTTTTGACAACTTTTCATTTTAGAGAAACATAAAAAATGGCATACATGTATACTATCACAATTCTTCCCATTATATTTTCGTAACATAAAAGCTAAGAATATATGATTCTCACCCTTCAGATATCAGCCTAAATTACTAGTCCAATGTAATAGCTAGATCATCTATATAATGTTCTTCGAATACTAAATACTAAAAACTACAAGCACCATGCAAGAGCCAACCTAATGTGATTGTGCTCTTGAAGCAAGAAATTAGCAACATAACATCAGTATTCATAAACTCTTTTTTGTTCAAATATGAGGACTATGAATATCAATCAGAAGCTGCCATAAAAAAATAGCAATCAGAAGCAGAAATGAGATACTCACGTTAATTCGAAGAAGAGAGATGCAATTTCTAGGGTGTGATCCATTTGCAATGTGTGCCACTTCATGAAGTGAGCCCCCGTTTGACAAAATCTCAAGCTGCAAAAGTAAAGCATCCATCAAGACACTACTGAATCAAATTTAACAAAAATTGGATGCAACTAGAGCAAAGAATGCTAAAAATGACCCAGCATGTTTGAAATCGTAAATACAGACACTACCTGACAGCGTTGTTGTTCATCGGCAAGAAGCTCAAAGACCTGCTGATGGCTGAAAGAAAGCCAACTTGTGGAGACAGCAGTCAGGATGACACCGCTGGGCTGCCCTGGATCTGTGTTCTTCCGAGTAGTGACCCTGATCGTGTCCTCTGTAGACTCCGAGAGTGCCGTCCAAGACTGGCTCCCAGAAGCACTGATGTTGGCACAGAAAGTGGTGATCATCCGTTGCGACAGCTTCATCATATTTGTTCTTGCCTCTGGGGTGCGAATCACTGGGAATTATAAGGTAAGAAAAAAAAATAACATGAAGGTTAGAGTTGGACTTCTGTCACAATGGATGAATGCTGATGATCAGCAATAACATATAGTAGCCATAGTTATGATAGGAGACAAATGTACTAAATGGAGCATAGGCATATTCTACAACACATTTCCTTCAAAGAAAAGATGATGACGACGCTAAAAAACAGACATCTTGTTGAAATGAGCACGTGAATTATCCCCAAGGGAAAAGGTTGAGTAGCGGGTAGACAAGGTAATGCAGACAGCAACTAAAAGATCAAAATCATACAAACAGATGGCATGATCTATGGTTTTGAACAAATGTGAAAGCTTGGGTTTCCAGGTCTCAAGCAGCAAACATGCCGTATGAGCAAATAATGTGTTGCCATGGCAAATAAGAACCAGCAATCTAGTAGTATGCTTGCAGTTTTCCTAAAAAAAATTATGCTTGCAGTGACAGAGAGCGGAGCATACCTCCAAGGTCGGCAATGTTGCGGGCGAGCTCACTGGCGAGGCGCTCACACTGGCGCTGGAGCAGGGAGACCCAACGTGTGGCACCAAAGGCAGTACCATTGGCTACATAGTCCTTGAAAACCTGGTGCAGCGGCTTCTCCTCCCCAACCATCTCCATGTGCTCGACCCACACCACCTGCATGCAGATTCGCGTGTCAAACCCCCTTGCTGAAATAAGCATCATGCACACCATGCCCTCATCACCTCAGGTACAAGTGTCATGCTTACCCTTGAGTAGCCATTGGGCATGTCCTGGATGATGCAGCCAGAGGGGCGACGCTGGCACTTGACCACTGATGAGGTCTGTAGTGCCTCCAGCTGGAACCCCTCTGCGGGGAAGTCAACAACAGACCAGGTGCCCTCATCACCATTATGCACGCAGTAGCGGAAGAACACCACCTCCCGCGCCGGCACCAGAGGAGATGGGAACTGCACCTCTGCCTGCATCTGTTCGTTCATTCCACGCAATCAGATCAATCACATTTTAAGTATTAACAAAGTGTAAAGTGATCATCACGTAAACATGAGAGCTAGTTACCAAGAGGAGAGATCCACTGCCCAGATGGCCAGAAGCAGCTCCATGGTTTATGACCTGAATAGTTCTTGCCTTGGACACAATAGAAGGGAACAGCTCCATCCACTTGTTCTGCCAAAACAGAATTTTGTAATTATAAATATTTGAGACAAATGCATAAAAAACATTTCATATATTGACACAACAAGAAAGATATAGGTTTCTGATATTGATTTTTCCAAATCTTATTCCAGCACCCCCACCCCATGGATGTGCCACCATCTCTCCCGGCATTCGAACAAGATAGTAAAGATCCAGGGAGTCCCGATTGCCAAATCACTTTCAAATGAAACCCGTTTCATCCAGAAAGGAGTTTAATTAAATCGCCTGCTCAGGGATTAAAATGGATCGAAAACTCACTGCATCCAGGAAGGCATCCACCAGCGTGATGCTGTTCATGATAACCACGGCGCTGTCCCTTGAACCCTCGGTCCTGGCACCGGCGACCGGGGAGCCTCCGCCCTGCTTCCCACTGTCGACCGGCCAGCTGAACATCCGCGCGTGCTCATCGGCCACCATGACCTCGGAGCCCGCGCCGCTGCGGCACCGCACCCAGAGCGGCTCGCCGGCGCGGCACATCTTGGCGAGGGTGTCAGCCGCCGTGGCAGCAAGGTCGAGGACCAGCTGCCTGTCCTGCTCAGGGACGGGCGCCATGATGGAGCCCATGTACGAGGACGACGCGGCATGGTTCTCGGCGCCGCCGCCGGCGATCTGCTGTGGCGGGGGCGCGAGGACGGACTGGATGAGGTCGCCGCAGCCCATGACCGGGGACTGGTCCGTGAAGTGGCGCGAGTAGACGCTCATGTCGAGGTCGAGCGGCGGCATGAGCACCGGCGGCGGCCCCGGCAAGCAGACCAGCGCGGACGACATGCTCGGCTGGCGGCCGCCGCCGCCGTACCGGGTCGCGATGCACGCCAATCGGTCGAGCTGCATGCACAATGAACAGTGTTGTGTTGGCCCGAATCAAATCAAAAGTTATAAAAAAACAAAAGTACTTTGCCCCGTTGCCCGTCCAGGATTCTTGCATGCAGTGCAGAGCGGTGCGGTGCTTAGGGTTTAGCAGGGAGGCGAGTAGGTAGGTAGGGAGCGGCGGCCGACCTCGTCCTTGAGCCTGGCGTTCTCGATGCGGAGCTGCTGCTCCTCGTAGGACATCTCGCCGAGGACGGCGGCGTGGCCGCAGTTGGGGCAGACAACGTTGCGGATGGCAGCCTGGAGGCGGTAGTTGTCGCTCTTGAGGCTCTCGTTCTCGGCGCGGAGGAGCACGTTGTCGGCGCGGTCCTGCTGCGCCTTCATCTGCGTGCGCCGGTTCTGGAACCAGAACTTCACCTGGCGGGGCTTCAGCCCCAGCTCCTGGCTCAGCTTCAGCCGCTGCTTGTCGTCCGGGTGCGGGCACTCCTTGAACAGCCTGCGGGCAAGGCAATGCAATGCAATGCAATGCGTGCATCAGAGATCGATTCCGATCGAAGAAGATTACGAAATGCATGGTGGAAGAGTATTCTTACGCTTCCATCTGCTGGATCTGGTGCGCGGTGTGGCGGTGGTAGCGCTTCTTCTTGCCGTTGGCGGTGGCGAGCTGCTGCTGCGGCGGCTGCCCGGCGTCCGCCGCCTGGAGGTCGAGGCCCCCGTGCTGCGGCTTCTGCTCGGGCCGGTCGTCGTCCACGTCGGCGAAGCTGAGGAGGCCGTCCAGGTGGCCGCTGCCGGAGCCGCCGCTGAGCTCCATGTCCATCTCCAGCTCCATGTCCTCGTCCTTAGCCGCCTGGAGCGCGCCCATCATGCCGCCCTCCTCCTTCTGCACACATGAATGCGTAGTAGTACCATTTCATCAGACACAGAGAAAGAACAACCCACGCACGCACAAGAAGAACAAACGGAGCACTTACAGGTAGTATTAGGGAGGCGGTGGTGGTGGAGAAGTGGTGGAACGGCATGGCGGCGGCGGAGGAGGACATGAAGCCGGCGAGCGCGCCAGGGTTGGGGATGAAGAGCGCGTCCGCCGAGGATGAGGCCCCGGCCATGGCCGCCATCGAGGACAGGACCTGGCAGTCCCCAAACATCCTTCCTTCCTTCCTGGCTCGACCGGCAGACGAACCGATGAATGAAGAATCCCTCCTCCTCCTCCTCCTGCTCTCGTCGTGCGGCCCGTCTGGTGATCTTGCGTCCCAAACAGAAGCAGCAAGTAGTAATTAAAATCCAAGGCGAAGCATGGCAGGGCGAGTACTGGGGGAGAGGAGGAGGATTTAGCGGGGCGTACAGGAAAGGGAAAGGTTTGGGGGGGAAAGGAGAAGAGAGGGGGATCGGAATGGAGGGGGCGAAGGCGA
>NC_028458.1:35764218-35775583 GCF_000263155.2 Setaria italica | reverse complement strand
GATGGGAGTGAAAGGGCAAGGGGAGGAGGGATGGGGGCGGGACAAGGGCGAGGGGAGTAAATGGCGGCAGTAAATACCCTGTCGGTTGTTCTGTGCCTCGGCGTACCCCCTGCTTCCTCCCCCTCCCCCCTCGCCCAAGCTCGCTCGGTTAACTCGATCGGCTCACCTACGCACTCACGCGAGGTTGAAGACGAACGATGGCGAGGTGGATCGATCGCCTTCTCCTTCTCCTGCCTTTGCCCCTGTGCTCTCGTCTTCCCCTCGCAGCAGTCGCAGCAGCCGGCGCAGCGAGGGAGACGACGACAGGGGAAGCGAGGCAGCAGCGGCGGAGGAGACGGCGCGGTTACTTGTTGGTGTGCTGTGCACTGTGCCTGTCCGTGCGTGACGCGACCTCCCCCCGCTTTGACCTCTTATTCCGCCTCGCCTTCCGCGTGACGCGCCCCCGCTGACCTCGCGGCCCCCACCCGCCGGTCCCGGCCGGAGCCCCACGTGGCAGCGACGGTGCCCGCGCCTCCCTGGGCAGGCCAGGCCCCACCCGCGGGCCCCGCGTGTCACCCACCCGTAGAGACTAGAGCGAGGAGGAGGAGCGCGCAGGCGGGCGGGCAGGCGCAGCGCCAGAGAGCGTATCGTGGGCGGGTGGTACAAATAAATGCGGTAATTAGGGAGTGGGATTACAGCAGCGCGCCGGGGTAGGAGGGGGTGAAGAAAAGGTGAACGACAGGGGCGGTAATAAATGCATGCGTTGCCGCGCCAATAACTGCGCGCGCACAGTAACGGGCCGGCCGGCGGCAGTGAAACTCTGGCGCGCCACCGACGCGTGCCCGTCAGGCCGTCGCCGGCGACCGGCTGCTCTCCCCCTCCTCCCGCGGCCAGCGGACAGGCCTGGTGTGAACTGAACTCGCCGTCCCGTTCCGTTGCGTTGCGTGCTTGACTAGCCAAGCCAGACTGCCAGAGGGAGAGAGACTGACGAAAGGCGTCAACAAAAGTCAACAGCCCTCTCCCCCTCTGTCCCGTCCGCCTGGCTGCTGCTGCTCCGGCATGCGCGCGGCCTCGTAGAACGGGCCCCCCTTTGGCGCGCGATCGCTGTCCGTCCGATCTGGGCCGAGAGCGCGAGATCGGGCCCGTCATCGTGGAGAAAGCGCGTTACGGCGGGGGCGGGCATGGCGCGCATGTGCGTGGTCTTCCTCAGCCTGTTGCAGCGCGCTGGCTGGGCTAGCCGTGTGGCCTGTGGCGCTAGGCCCTGGCCGTGCGCGGCGCCCCCTGCCTGCGGCGTACGAGCGCGCATCCATGCATGCGTGTCGCGCGCCATCAGATCACAGGGCGTACGCGTGCCACGCGGATTTGGCACAGTAATGGCGCCGGGGGAGGATCAGCACGTACAGCGAGATTGCGGCTAAAGCAACCAATGCGCCGGATCACACCAAATCTTCTCTTCTTATTCCCTTCGAACGCTGGTAGGCGGCGAACGTGATCACCGGGGATATCGATCAGAAATCAGGATGGTCAGCGTCTTTTTTGGTCCTGTTGGACGCCAATGTCTGTGGCGGCCATCGCGGCATCGCCGGCGAGCTTCTTGGCGGCGGCGATGGTGTTTCCTGCAGGCGATCGTGTGTCGTGCAGGCAATGATGTGTAGGTGTGCCGTGTGCGTGCCTCTCTTAAGGATTGGGTTGTAATTGGCTTCTATGATGAGAGCACTCTTTTTAATATAGTATATGGTTATTATAAAAAATCAAAATAGTTCCTTGAAAACAATTCAAAAAATACAGCATTGACGTGGCCTACGATAAGATCTGCACGAAAAAAAAAGAAAGCATGCAATACCGGAAATCCATTTCTGTGTGAAAGCTTAAGATCCCATTTGATAGGGCGTCGGTTTTTCCGCTTTGATTTATCAGGTACAACTAGTCTGCGATTGAGCAACCAATGCCCCATATCGCACCAAATCTTCGCTTCCAGCATTCTCTTCGACGCTGGTAGGCAGCGACCAAGATCACCGCGATATCAAAATGCCATTGTCTTTTTATCCTAAACAGATAGGGGCGGAATCAGGATGAACACCTCGGGGGGACTAAATAGTAGAGATTAAGGACTAGATCTAGAAATTAATGGTGATTTGAGACTTTATCTATAGTGTTTTACAGGTAAAATCAGGCTGGAGGGGGGGCTGGATAGTGATGCCCCTGTAATAAAATTAAAGAGTGCACATTCCATGCTTAAGCATGCACGGGAGGAAAAACTAAAAGTGGTCGATGCTTGGAGCCGTTTCAGCGTGAAAGCTAAGAGTTTCACCATGGATGACCAACGAGGCAATGACTAGTAGTACCAAAGGAAAGGAAAAAATATATATGCAGTTTCCATTTTAGGCCTATATATGCAAATTCTTTACTTTTCTCTCTCTTTATTTATGCATCTTTGAGGGTTCTGGGATGATCGTGCACGTTTACCGTAGGACGATTAAGGTGTGGTTTGGTGCTAAATGTGGGTGGAAACCCCTTGATTTGATTCACCAATCCGATCAGACAACGTTGTCGTTGCCCTCTTTGAAGGTATGGTGTTTTTGCACAACATACTCCGTTCAAAAGTTTCTTCTAGATTAGACAATGGCTTCGTGTCCAATGTCGTTGTCCTCTTTGAGGGTATTGTTTTCGAGTCATATACTTGTACCTTCTCATTGCAGCGGTGCCTAATATAGGAATGAGGTTATGGATTCTTGTAAGCAATTTTTTTTTGTGCTGACGGAACTTTGATGTTAGGCTTTGCTTTGTTCGGCTGACTAAGAGGTCGATGTATATATATTGCCTTCAAGCTAGTGGGCATTCCATTGGCATTATTTGGCCCCGTTCTTCTCCCTGACTCCCTTCATATATTGCAGGGCGATGGCGAGTGAACAAAGCTCATGAAACCCAAATATAATGAGAAGGGCCGTGGTGCATAGCTCCTGAATACGTGCTTGTAGCTCGTCCAAGAGATTCGACATTTTGAGCCATTTCGTCATGACTTAGTCCATATATGGGCAAATCCTTCTGTTGTCGTACCAACCACAACTGCGACAGATTGATCGACATCATTGACATGGATAAATTTAAGAAAAGTGATATACTAAACCAATATTTTAGAAGTACGATACTAGACTAATGCTGTGGCTTCCTTCCACAAATATTTTGGATCTCATTAACTCTTTAGCAGCGCATGCATACATACATACATATCTATAGAGAGCGTGAGTATGTGTATACTCTATGGCTGGCTATAGAATAGTTATTCTATAGCTACACCACCTGGCTGCCAGTGTGCACTCCCCACCTCCGCTCCGGCTAGAGGGTGAGCCAGCCGAGCGTCCAGGCTAGGAGCCAGGTCATCACGCAATGGGTGCCAGATTGGGAGGAGTAATCAACAGTAAAAAAATAAATTTCTGATAATTCTAGATTTCAACTAGATTATCATGCTAATCAAAACATGTCTCCGTCCAGTAAACATGCAAGTGCAGCTTACATGAATTTTTTTGAGTTACGAGAATCTGTCTTGTATCTGAATTACTAGAATATCTATTTTGGATTTTTCAAAAAAAAATAATAGCCGCTTTTGCTAACTTTGTAGATCCAACAACCGATTTATAAGAATCTGCTAACGATAATTTTATAAATGATATGCCCTTACACGTTATTTACGATAATCTTATATTTTTAGCAAAATGTTGTGCTATAGACATAGAGTTACCACAACCGGGCATTACTACATAATGTGGCGGGTGATTTACCGCAAGTGCAAAGGTAAAATTCAGGAAAATGGCAGTGGCAGGCTTGATTGATACAAATGGTAGGAATTCAACATAATTCAAACGTCTATATCAGATATTGGCGTGTCTAAAGACAACAATATACACTGATCCTGGGAACGGAGCACAAGAAAAATTATGGCAATGAAGGCACTATGCGTCAGTATTTCTTTTGACTGTAATCATCAGCAATGAAGATCAAGATGGAGGCATGTGTGCCACATATATGTCTAGCAGGACCTTATTGATACTGTTCAGTGAATGGTAAAGCCTAGAGTAGCTCTGACATAGTGGCGCACATTTTCTTGCATTTGTAGTTCAAGAAAATCAGGACTGAACTGCATCGAGACAATTGCAACAATGGAAAATGTGGTAAACCCTATGGATCGGAAAATGGAAACATTCAATAGCTCCATGTGGGCAGTGTCACTTCCTAGTGGTAGTTGATGCCTCTAAGCTCAAGTAGATCCAGGCACGAGGTTTCTTTGCCAGCATTGACATGGAGAGCTACCTGATGCGAATAAGCACAAAGCAAAAATACTGAATCAAATTGGGACAATGTATTAACAAACAATTTGAGATAAAAATGCATGCCGATGTGGGAGTTTGTCCATCAAGATCTTAAACTGTCTGCTGATATCTGAAGAAGACAGCCAAAACCCATATCTATGAACAGTGCACAGTTGACTGATTTTTGGCAGCATACAACTCAGCACACAAAGCACATAATGTGGTGACCAGAACGAAGATTTTTTTTGTGTTGTTGCTATAGTAATTGAAAGTTGAGAAGTATAATAGAAGGAAATAAGGTCATGAGCACCAATGAACCACATATATAATAACACAACAAAATTGAACGTAAATTACTGACAATGATTTATGAGAAACACACTTCCTGATAAGGAATTAACATAAACCTATGAATTTACTATAACATTGACCCAATTCCGACATTTCACAAATTTAGTAGTAAATCAACCACAACTCCAATGTATTTAGTAGTAATCGACCACATCATTCAAAAATTGTGGTACCTCAGAAAGAGTAGTAATTATATCATGTATTTACCAATGAGAAGGGTTAATGATTGTCTGGTAAACTTACAAGAATTATGTATGATTAAATTTTAATCGAGAATGTGTGAATAAATTAGTAAATGGTATGATGTAGTTACAATAGTGAAGAGTACCTGAAGATCATGGAATCTCACTGAAAAATTATGTATGGTCGTCTGCACAATATGTTCAGGATTAAAAAATATACCAGAACTGTCTAGTTTGCATTTAAGAAAAAGAGCAATTTAAGTTACACTAGCATTCAAAACATTGCTTTCACGAAACTTAAGAAACAAAGCTACTGCAATCTGGTGCTGCAGTCAAATTTATATGATATGGATACAACAAAAACTACCAATTTCTTACTTGGAAAACAAACCGATCGAAAAGCTTGGATAACCTAATTTAAGAGGAATCCGCTACTAATCTAGAGGGAATTGTCTGCAAATCAGATTTATTTTAATTTGTAAGGTGGATTTCTGTGGCTGCTCACCGCAGATGTACGGGAAGGCACTAAAAATCGGTTGAATAGTGAAGGAATAATCTAATCCAATCGTAAAAAATTATGGATTTACAATGAAGCGATAATCCTAATCCAAAGGGGATCCTCTACAGGTTGAATCAGAGAGGCAGAATTGCCTGGATGCTTACCTCTGGTATCTCCACTCGATTGGTTAGGGATATGGGTACCCTATGGGTCCTCACCGACTAGGGTACTGGTCGGACCTGATAAGTGGGCCTACCCAACCAGGGCGTGCGAGCCAAGCACACACAGTTACTTGGAGTACACGTCAAGATAACAAGACTGTTCAAATCTACCTGGACATCATGGGATGCGTTTTGTAGTCCGACTTAGATTGCTTTCCACGTAGAGACCGAGTAGATTAGATTCAAACTGACTTTTAATCCTTGGTCGCCAGCCTATACAAGGCGGCCAAGGGTGACATCTCATTGATCCCATCTCACACAAAGCACTACAAACCAGAATATAGGACGTAGGGTTTATTCTCTGGAGGCCCAAACCTATCTAAAAACCTTCATGTCCCTTCGTGTTCTCGCGATTACCTTCGAGATCTTGGTTTCTCAATCGCCCTCACCTACAAATCAACCACTTGGGTAACCCCCTAGTAGACTGCCGGACTCTTCTCACCGAACAAATCCGGGGATAGCAATCCTGCATCAAAATCCTCGCACGCCGAGATCCAAGGGTACCTCGATGATGCACCGGCCGAGAAGCTTGGGCTCCATGCGCTTCACGGCATCTGTCACGAGAAGAGTGGCAGATAGCCGCTGAGACGACGCAAAGCCACCATGCTACTGGGCTGCCGCAAGAGTCGCTGCCTACTGGATCACCGCTGCTCCTGCTAATGAGGGGAGCGCCTCCACTGCCTTTCCCTACAGCCAAGATCTGCATCTCCGAGCCACATGCCAGGATGACGAGCTCTAGCTTACTGATGGCAAAAGGCTTGGGAGTGTCTAGACTCTAGATTGGCAGCGTCTTCGGCGGGGCATGGTTGGGGCAAACCGGATTGAGGCTATCTCTGTTGTGACAGCAGCCAAAGTAGTCAACGGCCGGTAGGGAGTTTCTGGGAGGTTCCTATTCCTGTCACGTAGGGGCTAGAATCTGGGTATAATTTAGGGGAGTGCCGCTTGGCTCGCTCAACCTGCTCGCTTTGTGCGGAGGCTATGGAAGCTAAGCCGGGACGATGGAGACGGGTGCACACTGTGGACGTGGGGAGCAGAGGTGGTTTGGGTTGCACCAGCGGTTCAGTCGCGTGCATTTGTTGGGTCCGGCTACATAATTAGCTGTTCTGTGGTCGGCTATAGGGAAATAGATTCCCTAATGAGCAAGCAAACTGGTGATGGGTAAAACTATTATATATGCCAACAGAGATCGTGTCATGTAGGACGGGGCATGCACACTACTGGTACTGACCGAGCTCGAGTACTGAATGGCCAACAATGTTGACGCACAATGAGGCTGTAACATCCGCGAAAATCACCAACCTAAAATCACCCGTTAAAATCGCTTTTAAAATCTTTTTACCGCTGAGCTCCCGGGATTCCAAAAGCTCCCCGGCGATTTCACCATCCCGGCATCCGAGCCGACCCCTATCTTTTACCCGTGCCCGTAAATCTCGCCGCGTGCCGTTGTCAGACGCCGCGTGCGTGCTCCGACCGCGTGCCGCAATCGCCGCCGGTCCCTCTCTTTTCCCTCCCCTTTTCCTTTTCTTTTTCCTTCTTCTTTCTTTCTCTTTCTTCTTCCTTCTTTCTCCTTCCTTCTTCTCTCTCCTCCTTCTTCTTCCTGGCGCCACTCCTCCCGGTTCCTGGCGCCACTCCCTGGCCGGCCCCCCCCGGCGCCATTACTACCTTCGGCGCCCACTCCTCCTGGCGCCACGACCGCTGGCCGCCGGGGCCCGCGCGCCTCGGGTCCCGTGCGACGCCCGGCGCCGGTCCCGTACGGCCCGGCCTCGCCGCCCCGGCGCGCCGCCTGTCGGCCCGTCCCGCATGCCCCACGCCACGCCTCCGGCCCACTCCACGCCGCCCACCGCCGGCCCCTACCTCCCCGCCCTGGCACGCCATCGGTACCGTGCCACCGCCGCCCACCACCGGCCATTGCCGGGCCCCTACCCCGCCAGCCACCTCGCCGGCTATAATAGGAGGCCGCCCCTTTCCCCACACCGCGCCACACCCCGACCTTCTCAACCCGCCAACACCTCCGCCACCACCGCCGCCCGAGCCAAGCCGCCACCACCACCCGAGCGCCGCCCGAGCACCGCCGCCGCCTAGACCACCGCCGGCCGCCCCTCTCCTACCCCAAGTGCCCGAGGTAAGGGGCAAAACGGGATCTTCTCCCCTTTCCCCACCTCCTCCGCCCCACGGTCACCGCCGGTGAGGCCGCCGGCCGGCCGCCGTCGGCCCCCCCCCCCAACCTTCCCCAACCTCCTGGGCGGGCCAGTGAAAGAGAAGGGGAAAATTCCCCAAAATCCCGATCTGACCCCCACTTTTTCCCAAATTACGAACAGGTCCTTCCACCACTCTCATAAACCTATTCACGGATAAGCCCCTCCACCTCCAAAAGTATTTACCAATAGGTCCCTGGTTTATTATAAATCAGTCCTAAACCTCCGTTTAAGCCCCTAATTCATGTTTAATCCGTCATTTCATGCGCCAAACTTCCTCCAATTAATCCCAAATTTCACCACTTCATCCTCCAGAATACTTTCGCCGATCCATATCCAAATTTCCCAAAAATAATCTTTCTACCTATTTTTCGTTCACGTTTTCTGTTCGGAGCTCACGGTTAAAAATCAATCTTTCTTTTATTTATTTGTGTGTCCGTTTGTGTGTCCCGTAGATCGCGGATTGCCCGAGGAGGACCCCGAGGAGGAGTTTGACCGCGAGCCCGAGCCTGAGGACCAGCAGCACGAGCCGGAACTCCCGGAAGGCTTTGAAGACGGCAAGTCCAATCTCACCCTTTGATGCATACTTAATAACTAGTTTTTCAAACACAACCTATTGGCCTGTTTTATAAAATGCATATTGTTTTATTGCAAGACATGGTTGGATAGCCACCCCTTGATTGTTATGAACATTCCTTGTTATCCTATGGTTGTTTCTAAATATGACCCGCTCTACTTAGACGATAACCACTGCTAGAACACTTAGGAAATTGCTACTTAAACTTCAATCACTATTACAATGGTTTACTTGGAAAATAAGTGTGTGTGTGTGTTCAATTGGGAAAAATGGTTTTCTGGGTTCAGAGGAAAGGAATGTGTAGACGAGATGGATGGGTGTTTCTTGTGTGAAATGCCAGGATGTTGTGCTCGTACCTTAGTGGTTGAGCAATGTCGGGAGATATCCATCTTGTCATGGTTAAGGACCAAGTTGATGTGTCATCTTGCCTAATTCTACCATCGTGCAACCACTCGACCGTTGTATGGGCAACGACTTAGCATAAATCCCACTAGCTGAACTGTTAGTCTTCAGGGGTGCTGGTGAGCAACGGGAGCCCATGGAAAAGGAGTAAGATCTTGGTGACTTAGGTCCCGGTTACGGTCTCGTGGATGAGCCGTGAACCCCTTGGGTGCTCCCGTGAGGGCTAACCAGTCTTAGCTAGGGTGGGTAATGGCTTTGTTAGGATCCGCACCGACACTAAGGAGATCGTGCTGCGGTACTCTACTTGTGGGAAAAGTGTACAACCTCTGCAGAGTTAAAACCTATCCGGGTAGCCGTGTCCACAGCATTGGACGAGTTACAGCTTGGTCACATAACTAGCACTTGGGCATAGATGATCACGTGCGCGTGTGTGCGTGCGTGTTGGATTTTGGAAGTGTTCGGCAGTTGTGCCGTGCGCTATGGCGGATGGGGAGTCCGATAGCGATAAAAACTTGGATCCTTTATGTAGGATCAACCCCACTCCTTGTTCGGTTACTAAAGAAAAGCTTTTACAAAAGTTTGTTTGAAAACGAGCCTATGCATGTGTTGAAAATTTAGCTTTACCGCAAGTAAACCCTAGCCTATCCTTGTTATATCCTGTGCATATACTTGCTTGTATCCCCCTCCATGGATGGGGTTGGACTTGTTGAGTACGTTCATACTCACCCTTGCTTTGTTGCTACAGAGGAAGACCCGGACTTCATCGTCGAGGACCTTGAGTAGAGGTTGTGTCTGCACCCAATGCTACCTATGGTGTTGGCCTTTCCAAGATGCTGCTGCTACTGTGTAGTCCCGAGTGCTGTCTTTTGGCAGTCGCTTGGTTAGCCGCTGTTGTTTATTTACTTCTTATCGCTGCGTGGCTTTCACGCCAGCTCCCTCGGGAGTTGTACGGTAACTGAATTATTTGTCGAATAAATGTGTTATCAGCCTCCTGGGACTGATATTTGTATCACATTTAGTCTCTACTTATGTGGGGACGCTTCAGAGGCCTAGCTAGCTAGCAGCGTAGTCCGACTCCGATGAACAAGGCGCATGCAGCCTGGCCTCTGGATAGACTACTAGATTGATGGCTGCTGGTACGTGCGTCGTCGAGAGCGACGACGCCTCCTTCTTTAACTCCTCGGAACTGCAAAAATACATTTAGGCCTTGTTTGGGAACCAAGTGCTAAAGTTTAGCACAGTGCTAAAGTTTAGCACCCTCAAATAGAGGGCTAAAGTTTAGCACCTTAGGATGTTTGGATAGGATGCTAAACTTTAGAACCTTTGGTGGCAAAAGACAATTATACCCCTCCTTTCCCTCCTCTCCTTTACCCCTCCTCAACTTCTTCCTTCAATATCCCTCATCTCCGCCGTCTCCCGTCCCCGTCAACTCCTCCTTTTACTCCTCCATCGACGCCTCAGCCTTCGCCGCATTTGCCACCGCGCGGCCCCACCTCGCGCATCTCCACTCCTACTCCCTATGCCCCCGCTCACTCGCCATTCCCTCCTTCACCTAGTCCCCTTCCCTTCCCTTCCCCATGAAACCGCACCGCCGAATCCCCCGGCCCCGCTGCTCCCGCATGGCTAGGCGCTGCCAGCCCTGGCGCCCCCGCACGACCAGATCCCAGCCGCATTGATGCCGTACAGCGGTGCCGCGTGGCCCCACCACTTAGAGCACTTCTTCTCTGACGCGTTCATCGGGGTGTCCATGGTCGACGCGGTGTTCTCGGACCTCGCCGCCGCCACAGACTTTGACTCTGATGTGTGGATGGACAGCCTGATAGGGACTCGCCGTTCGCAGACACCGACCTCGAGCGCCTCATCTTTACCACCCCGCCACCTCCCGTCCCCGTCCCAGCCCCCACTGCGGCAGCCCCCGTCGATGCGGTGGCCCAGCCCAAGGCCGCAGCTCCAGCGTCACGTCCTCAGCCTACAGTTGTGGCCGCGCCGGCAGCGCGTTCCTCTCCGAGCGTCGTAGATGTGTCCTGCTCCAAGCCCATCCTCCAGTCCCTCCTCGCCTGCTCCCGTACCGCGGCTGCTGACCTGGCGCTCGCTGCCGTGGAGCTCATGAAGGTGTGCGCCGCTGCCTCCGACGATGGGGACCTCGTGGAGGAGCTGGAGGGGCCCTCGGGCGGAGGCGGCGTGACCAGCGGAGGACGGCGGGGGTGTGGCGGGGAGGATAGAGAGGGAATACGGGGAGGAGGGCAATGGTGAGAAAGATTAGAACCAGGGATCACTTTAGCACTTTAACACATTTTAGCACCCCTTGGAGGTGCTAAAGGAAATGGGGGTGCTAAAGTCATGTGCGACCACTTCTGAAGACCGTGCACAGGTTGGGTTACTCTGGTTTGAACTCACATAACCCGTTCAAGGTAGGCTCAGGTATTGGAGGGGCGGCATAGAGGGGCGATCTATGCGCTGCGCCATCGTCAATACCAGCGAACATCACACCCATCTACGCAGGGTGTGGCACGATCGCAAAGGTCTACCTCGTGTGAGCGGTCCCCCGAAACAAGCCTATGGTGTTGAAGGGTCTTACCAGACCAAGGTCATGTGCACGACGGACGTGGCGCCACGCGCGCTCATTAGGAGACCGCTTTGTGCTGGTTTTTG
>NC_028458.1:35728733-35764118 GCF_000263155.2 Setaria italica | reverse complement strand
AATAAGAAAATAGGATAAGATATTGCAATTTTTTGCAGACTACCTTATTACATAGGGTGGGCTACACTGGCGCTCAATTGGGGCTAAAAGTGGGGGGAATAACTTTTAGCACCCCTCCTTCCAAACAGGACCTTACTAAAGGTATGTGGTTTTTGGTCATGGACTACCGGCCCTCGTACGGACGCATCATGTGTGGTCCGCTCTTAGCTAAGCTAGCTCAGCTCGCTCTCTTGGGCCCGACTGACCTTCCTCCGTCCGCACATTCAGCGAGGTTTGTTTACGAGTGAATTCCCTCGATGCCACAAAAATTAACGTCAATTCCCTCAATGCCATAGATTTGCGCGAACTTCCCTCGGTGCCATTGAAATTTTGATTTATCCTCTAAGTACCATTCCATCCTTCTATCCATCCATGAACTGTTAAGTGTGGCTGGAAAAGACAATTTTGCCCCTCCTGGACAGACCTGGGCCCCACCTGTCAGCTCCTGTCAAGCTCCTGTCTTTCTTCTCTTCCTCTTTTCTCTATCTCTTCCTCATCTCCTGCCGGCAGCCTCCGTGCTCCCTGGCTGCTGCCCCATCCTCCGCGGCCCCAAGCTCCTCCCCATGGACCCCTCGTGTGCTAGCCCCGAAGCTCCTCCACGCCGCCCCATCCTCCGACCTAGTGCGGTGACCCGGTGCGAGGATGCCAGGGCGCGCGCGCCGTAGGTTGGGGTCGCGTCCGCCATCAGGTGGGCGTCAGCACGCATCGTGGGTCCAAGGAGCAGCGCGGGGGACAAGGCACCGGCAGCTGAGGCCGACCTTGGAGCTCCTCCCTTCCACCTTGTCCTCCGCCCGGCTCGGAGCTCCTTCCCACCGCTGACCCTGGAGCTCCTCCGCGCCGACCCCTCCTTCACTAGCCTCGACTCATAGAAGAAGGGCCCCACCCAGGGCATGCTGATCCCCAAGGACGGGTGGGAGCTGGATGAGGCGGCACGGAGCTAAAGGCGCGTGCGGCTAGTGTTGTGGGGCCCATGGCTGGCGCGCATGGCGGACGGTGGTGAGCCAGCGGTAGTCTGGTAGTGCTGTGGGGGACGGCACTCGGTGCTGTGGAGAGGACCTCGGGGGCCGAGTGGAGGACGAGGCACCGTGGAGGAGCTCCAGCTGGCAGTGGAGAGGGCATCTGGGAGGTCAGAGGAGCTCCGAGGCCGGGTCGAAGACCGGGCGGCGGGGAGGAGCTTCAAGACCGGGTGGAGAAAGAGAAGGAAAGGGAGGAGATTGAGAGGATCTGGGCAATGACAGATGGGGCTAGGGGCAAAATCATCTTTCCCCACATCAGTTAATAGCACATTGACGGAAATGGTAACGGAATGGCACTGAGGGGATAAATCAAAATTTTAAAGGCACTAAGGGAAGTTCGCGAAAATCTATGGCACTAAGGATATTGACGTTAATTTTCATGGCACTAAGGGAATTCACTCTTTGTTTATTGTATAGTGGGATTCATAAAAGTGATGATTCCAGTGAAGAAATATCATTCATATCATTATTTTTTATTCTTTTAAGTGAAAAGGTTCAATTTTCTCCCCTTACTAATCAATTTTATCTGCTTAATCACGAACAAAATTTAGGCTCCATTTACTCCCCTGAACCATTTCAATTCATACAATCTACCCCTCAATTAGATTTCTCTTTTTTATTTTGATTCACGTCCAAGTTGTGTTTTAATTTCAGATTTTGTTAATTAACTTATAACATTATGTCCTATATTAGAAAAATAAATTAGAATTTTTCATGATTAGTTTTTCATTGTTTTGTATATCTACGATCAATTTCGTATTAAATGCTCCTAGCTATGAAAAGTAATCATGAAAAATTCTTAGTATAATTTTTTAACATAAAACACCATGTTCTGTATCTACTCATAAAATTTGAACTTAAAATTTAACTCATGCAAGGAGAACAAAAAGAAAAACTTATTAGGGGATACATTGGGCCAACTGAAATTGTTCGGGGGCAGGGGCAGATCTAGCGGTGGGGCGGGCAGGGCTCAAGCTCCCCTACCACGACTCGGACAATGGAGACCCCCTTAGTCCCCCATGAATTTTTAGGAAGAAGGAAGAAGAAGAGAAGGAGGGAAGGAAGAGGAAGAAGAGGGAGCCCCTCCTAAGCTCACGGGCTAGATCCACCACTGTTCATGGGAGTAAAATTGAGCCTAAATTTTGTTTAGGGGCTTAAGCGAACAAAATGAATAGGTGAGAGGAGTAAAATTAGCTTTTTCCTTTAGCAAATGGTTCATGTCATCCTAGTTGTCCGCTCTTTCGCTCCCCTCTCAGCTCTCGCTAGTTCTCTCTAGAGGGGACTCGGTGGCTTGGTAGTAGCTCGGGATGTGGCGTCAACAAAAGTGTGGCTTCTAGTTCACTAGTGGAATTGGAGCCTGGGACTGATGTGGCCTAGCGTGTTCTGGTAGTGATAGTGCTCTTTGTACTGATGGTTGGGGGTGTGGGCGCCGCTTTGAGGGGTTTTCTTTGCATGAAGATGACATTTGTCATGCCTGCGTTGGTTCTGAAGTTCGGTTGGTAGCCGTGAGGTTGGAGTTGTTATGCTGTTTGGGTGTCTCGCCTGGTGGCGGTGTCCAAATGTAGTTCTAGGAAGTCAAAATTGATGTGGTGAATGTTCAACAAGTTAAGCAACAATGACTTAAATCTGTCATTGGTCAATGGTGGTGATCTTCTTGGAGTCATGGCCTTGTCTTCATTTGGCATGGCATTCTTAAGTGCTTGGAGTCATGGCCTTGTCTTCATTTGGCATGGCATTCTTAAGTGGTTTAGTTGGTATCCAGTGTCGTCTTGTGAGCAAGTTGTTATGGAAGTTGTCCCAAGCTCCAGTCTAGTTGTTAATCTAGATCGGTGTTAATTGGGTCAGGAAAGCTTTCGACGAGCCCGGTACATGGTCCGATTTTGCTGGGTTTTGGTTAAAAACTGACGGGTTCCTGTACCTAGGGTACCCCAGGGAAGGGATTCAAGATAGGCTGACACAAAAAGGCTAGGGGCCAACAGCAAGAAGCATACGAGAGGCGGCCCAGGAGACGCTGCGGCCCACCTCCTAAACTCCCTTGGTTGGGCGTTGAGGGACGTAATCCCCTGATCCGGCTAGAGCAGGGGCGAGGCCTGCAAGGGACCCACAACGCCCCACCCACCCCTTGACCAAGGGTGACAGATGCCGTACCAGGAGCATTAAATGCAGGGTGTGCCCCCGTGACCGCCCCACGCGGGGACGTGACTGGGCGGTGGGAGCCAACCTTTAACCGAGGGATCCGAGCGTGAGGCAACACTGGACGGCTCAAAATGGCTTGCAGGATGAGGCCATTTGCGGTCGTACGTGCCCACACGCCCCAACATCATCAGCACCCTCACTGTCAGGGCGACTCGTTAAGATCAAGGCCATGCCACCACGCCAAGCTTGGTACGGACCCGCAGGTGAGGCAGGACCCAACATCAGACATAACAGCATGGAGTGGCCGTGAGCATGTTAAGGAGGTCGGGGAAAGCCGAAAAAAGCGGCACGCCCTTACCAGACCGCTGACCAGGGCTCACTCACTCATCGCCAGTACAGACGTCAACAGCAGCTTCCGTCCCGTTCACTGCCACGGGGTTGGCAGACGGGACGGGGCACACCGCGGAGCAAGCCAAGCCATGCGTAAGCAGTCCACGCCACACAGGAGTAACCGTACAGGGCGTGTGAAGCCCACGATCGGCCAAGAGGATAGGACGAGGAAGCCTTTTGGCACAAGACCGCCCCGACCACCACGACCCCCGACCTCTAAGGTCGGGGACCCCCTCCTTTTCTCAGCATTGTCGTCCGGTCCCTGGCCTATATAAGGGGAACAGGGCCTTCCTTCTCTCCCTCTCTTGCATTCACACACATACACACCCTCACATTGCACAAATGCTTGCTTGCAAGCACCCTGTTGTAAGTCCAGCGCACTTGATCCAAGGAACACGACTCCTGCCGAAACTGGACGTAGGAACCTTCCCGGACCAGTAGAACCCCTTGTCTCTTGTGTGCAAAGCCATCGGAAGTGAGGAGAGCGCGGCGTACAATCACTAGTCGGCGGTACGAAACACCGACAAAAACCAACCCAGGCCATAAGGGACTCTAGTTGATGTTTTAGAAACCGGTGGGTTGTATGGTTAATGGTTTCAACCGGTCGCTAATTAAACAACAAAAGCATCTAGGCAAATTCATTGCCAAGACTGGTGGGCGGCAGTGGCGGCGCACAAGCTGTCCCTAGTGCACTGCTCATCTTTCTCATCTTCTTCGAGGTCGCGAGGTCTCCTACGGTGAAGCCGTATGTGTAGTTGTTGTCGCTCATTATTGTTACACTTTTAGTGCCATTTAAATGGTGCTTTCATACATATTCTTATACTAACCCGCCACTTGGCATCTGAAATAATCCCGTTTTCGCATATGCATTGAATTTTGGAGAATATTCTATTTTCACAGAAAATTGGACTATATTGGAACATAACTGGACAAGGCCCTGGACAAGCCAACAACCCAGAGAAAGACAAAGGAACCCAGAGAAAGACGAAGGCTAACGGGCCCAAAAAGGGCCTAGACCAACTGGCTTATAGAGGTCCAGGCCGACTGGCTTATAGAGGCCCAGGCCGATCGGCCTAGGGTCCTTAGGGCTCCGATCATGCTCATTTTTGTCAAGCACTCCTCTAACATTACTTAAGGGCTAAGTTTCTGAAGATATGGCAAGATGAGTTCGGGATTAAAGAGGATCAAGCGGAGATTTGGAAAGTTATCATCAATCTCATCCTGAAGCTATTGACGTGCCAAGCCCACATGCACGGAAAAATAAGCTTCCATAACATCAGAGGAGACTTGACAATGAAAGAGGGCGCAAGATGACGAAAGGAAGGCCCAGGCCGATCGAACTAGACCCCCCTAGGCCAATCCGCCTGGGGTGTTCCTTCGCCCGATCGCCTTCCAATTTCTGCCACGCGATGTCCAAACTATAAATACCCCAAAAATCCACCGAGCCCCGGCATCAATCCACTAGAACTTGATGAAACCAAAGGCATACACCAGAGGGAGCTGAGGGCCACTACAAGTCTTCGGAGTTGTCTAGGAGATGGGCCGACCCTAGCCGCCATGGCCTCCCTGCACGGTTGTCCCATGGTGGAGATCAGGAGCAGGAGTAGATCATCGATGGTATGGACTCGAAGGTGATCTAAATACATTTATTATGTAAGCAATGTTGTTCATGTCATCCGATCTGTTAGCGACTCATTGCCTCCTTCTATGCTTTGTCTATCGTGGATATGCTTGTTCCTAGTCTACTTTCGGATTAGAGTATCTAGCATGCTTGATGTAATCATGGTGATTAGATCTAGTATGTCGATCCTTCATGATAGCTAGACATGTTCACCTATGTTCGTGCCCTTAAACTGTCTGCGCCGATAGGAGGGATTGTGATAGGGTCTGCTTCCATGTAGGGTGGGGGTTTTCGGGAGGTTGACTGGAGGTAGTAGTTTAAAGATTGCTTTGGATGAGATGCATGATATACTTGCTTTTTAGCTAGATCTACAACTAGAAGACGTTAGGTCCTTGTTACTTATGGTTATGCTATCTCATATGAATCTGTGGATGTGATCAATCTATACTCTATCATTCATATCTATTATGATTTTCTTTATATGCAATCGATGCTTCATGTTAGGATTAGATCCGTTGAGTTAGATAGAAAACCCTAGTTAGTCCACTGTCGATCCACGGATTGATAAACCTTGGATGGAATAATGTAAAAGAAAAGCTACGATGATCCATGCGCTTGCAGTTCACAACTTGACGTGTTAACTACCATCAACAACAGTTCATGGGTCTGCTCTACGCTGCACTTCCTCACCAGCATCGTCCCCACCGTCGGTGGCTGTGGCACCGTGCTCTTGTTCCTCAAGTACATGGTACGGCACTCACTGTTGTGGGGTAGAGTGGATTGCCATGGTGCTCGAGCTCGTGTCACTCTCGTCGTTCCTGCTCATGTCCAGCATCTCGCTGACCAAGATCGATCCGCTACGAGCCTGCGATGTCGCCAAGGTCTGGAAGCTCTTCTTCAACATGGTCCGGAAGCTCGTATTTGCCTTCATGACCAATAGATCCGGCGAGGACCTCGTGGAGGTAGAGCACGTTGGGGTGGCACAACCCGCACATGGCGGTCACCTCACGGAGCACGCGCGGCGCCATGCCCGTCGTGCCCATGACCTCGGCCTTGTTAAGAACCTTCAGCACCATGGGCTCGCTACCGGGGACCGGGCACACGAGGTAGGCCTTTGCGAACGTGCCACACCCAGCGTGGATGGGCGCGAGGTCGCTGGTATTGACGAGGCGCAGCGCATAGATGGACTCGCGAAGGCTGTCGCGGACTAATACCTGAGCCTTGCTTGAACGGGTTATGTGGTTCAAACCAGAGTAACCCAACCTGTGCATGGTCTTCAGAAGTGGTTTCACATGGGCTAGTTACACGGGTTAGCCGGGTTGAAACCTGACCTTGTATGGGTGGTAATGGATCATGGCCCTTATGCCTCCTTCACAATCCAACTTCGCCCTATCTATTTTTAGTTCAAAATCATATAATATTATGACCCGACCCTTATTGAGCCCGATCCTTAAATTTGCTAGGCTAAATTAGAGGACCCTTTAACACCCCTATGAGCGTGTTTGGATCCTCGAGCTAAAATTTAGCCCTGTCACATCGAATGTTCGGATGCTAATTAAAAGGACTAAACATGAGCTAATTATAAAACTAATTACAGAAACCCTGGGCTAATTCGCGAGATGATATTATTAAGCCTAATTAATCCATCATTAGCAAATATTTACTATAGCACCACATTGTCAAATTATAGACTAATTAGACTTAATAGATTCGTCTCGCTAATTAGACTCCATCTGTGCAATTAATTTTATAATTAGTTTATATTTAATACTGTTAATTATATCAAATAGCCTATGTACAGGGCTAGCTTTCTTCCGTATAAAAGATGTTGAGATAGTGGTTTTGTTGTAGGTTAGTTTGTTCAACCAAGTTGACTCGGTGTTGCGTATCTAAGCGTATGGTGGTACGGAGTTGATTCGATTTCCATTAAAAAAACTAGACCAGCCTTTATCTTTTTTTCAATAAAAATCGCTGCAAAAATCAAAAATAAATCTGATCTGCCCGCAGTAATGGGCCGCCCATCAAAAGGCCGTAGTACCACTATCTCCCACCACCTTGCTTGGCAAAGCCCGCCCATCGGGGCCAGGCCCAATCAAACCCCAAAATAATATCCAACAACACGTGGCGTAGCGTCTCACTTCAGTTCGCGTCTCTTCCCTGTCACTGACTTGTGTGTGTTGCGGGGGCTCGCAGCACGCCTCGGCCTGCCTTGTTGTCGGAGCGGCCGCTGCTCCACCCCTGCTCAAATCGACGCCCAGGCGAAGCGAATGGCTCCCCTCTTCGCCGCCGCGTCCCACGCGTCCCTCATCCCCCTCTTCTCCCCGGACCCCGCCGCCGCCCGCCTGGTCCGTGGCACCCTCAGGTCCCGCACCTCGGGCCTCCGCCTCCGCGGTGCCCCGAGGGCCGCCGGGCGTGGACGCGGCCGCGGCCGCGGGAGCGGGGGCATCCCCGACGAGTGGGGTGAGCGCTCTCCGCCGGGCGCCCCCGAGCCCCCCGCGCAGCCCGACCTGCCCGTCGACGAGGACGAGTGGGGCGGCGACACCGCCGAGGGCAACTCGCGCCCCATCGTCGTCGACGAGTGGGGCGAGCCCGCGGAGCCCGAGCCCGAGCCCGAGCCCGAGCCGCCCTCCGCCGCGGACCCGCCCAGCCCTTCCGCCGACAACGAGTGGGGGAAGGATCCCTCGGCGCCGGCGCCGGCGCCGGCGGCGGAGGAGGTGGATGAGCAGGCGGAGAGGAGGGAGGACCTCAAGCGGTGCCTGGTGGACACGGTGTACGGCTCCGAGCTCGGGTTCCGGGCGTCCACGGAGGTCAGAGGGGAGGTCGTCGAGCTAGTCACCCAGCTCGAGGCGGTCAACCCCACGCCCGCACCCGTCGAGGCGCCGGATCTCCTCGACGGCAACTGGATCCTCATGTGAGTTCTTGCTATGCGGAAAGCTATAATCATTTTCTGTGTTCTAGCAAGTTGATCGATCGATGATTTGGGGGTGATGAGCTGTGTTGCTACTGCTAGTAATCATCCATGTTCAAATGATTGGGAGGTCAACTGGAATCTTTAATGATTAGGGGCGAACCATTTGCTTTGAATGCACCTGCACAAGTAGATTGTCCCTCTGTAACCAAAACTGAGCAGCTTCTTGAGCCATGTGATTAGTACAACACCGAAGCATCAGCGAAAGTTAAAAGATGTGGTTTAAGTCACAACTGAACATTAGGGCATCTATTGGACACAAGAAACCGGTATTTATGGGTCCACTAGAATTTTGTTTGGTGCTTACCTATTTATTGGTTTGGTTGAGATGCTTGTAACCATCAGATAGACCATTGTTATGTGATCTTAAATGAAGTAGGACCAATGTCCTCTTGTTCAAGGAGGTATCTACGAAGAATTATTACATAATCATGTTGGCATTTCCTGCTTCTAATCATTGATTTGCTGGTTCTTTATTTTGGTAGCTTCTTGCTACAAATAAGTTACCTCAAGGTAAAGTGGTTGCCTTATCGTGTTTAATTATTTACTTGCAGATATACAGCATATTCTGAACTCCTGCCTATTCTAGCTGCTGGGGCAACTCCTTTTGTGAAAGTAAAGCAGATATCCCAAGAAATTGACTCAAAAAGCATGACGATAGTCAATGCTTCAACCCTTACGACTCCATTCGCGTCATTTTCATTCAGTGCAACTGCCTCTTTTGAGGTTCAAAGTCCATCAAGGATAGAGGTACAGAATTGATAGCCATCAATGTCATGCTGCTCTATTTGGATTTATTATTCAGTTATAGATATAAGTCAACAACAGCTGTTGATTCACTTTCTTGAAAATTTAGAATTGTGATAGCGTCCTATTGTGTTATTTAGGTTACTATGCTACATTGCTATCCATGTCCCCTAACTGGCTGTAATTGTGGAATGCTGCATTAGTAGTATGATTGCTACCATACTATAGTTTTACTTTCAGTATCAGATTATGATGCATTATATGCTTCTCAGTTGATATTTTAGTGCACAAACACTATAGGCTAATGTTTCCTCTGATTATTAATAAGTTGCTTGATTCATCCTTCTCCATTTATGCTGTTTTGTGATAATGAGTAGAGTCAAACTTGCTAGTGATCAATTGAATGCAGGTCCAATTTAAGGAGGGGAGCTTTCAGCCTCCAGCGATATCATCAACAGTGGATCTACCTGAACAGGTCGATATATTCGGGCAGAAGATCAGCCTGGGGCCAGTCCAGCAGGTGCTGAACCCTTTGCAGCAAACGTTTGCTAGCATTGCAGGCTCCATTTCTGGACAGCCACCCCTCAAGGTACAGATTCCTGGCAACAATAGAGGCCGGTCGTGGCTCCTGACAACCTACCTGGACAAAGACTTCAGGATCTCAAGAGGTGATGGAGGCTTGTTCATTCTCGCTAAAGAGGGGAGCCCTTTCCTAGATCAATTGTAAATCTGTAATAGGTCACGGTGGGAAAGGAAAGGCATCATTATTCAGAACTGCACAGAACTTAATAGAAGACACTGTTTCATTCTTTACCTCTGCTTATCAAACAAGCTTGAGATATGCATTGCTATGAGATCTCACTCTCAGTAACCAGTATTGAATCAGCTACCTTGTGTTACTCAAGAGTCAGACTAAGATTGAAAAAACCAAGAATACTTTGAATTTTGATGCTTCGTTCTGATAGGCACGGTATTCGATTATGTATGGCGTCTGACAACCATCTCTACCTCGGCAACATGGCATGGACAATATTACTCGATATATATATATACACACACAGGTACAACAAGAGAAAAATATACATGGCATGGACAATATTACTCGATATATATATATACACACACAGGTACAACAAGGGAAAAATATACAGAAAACCCCCTAATAGAAAAGGTAAACACCAACAGTACATATACATCTAACACCCTCCCCCCTCAAACTCATGGTGGGTCAAGAACACTGAGTTTGGAGAGGAAAAATCTATGTTGAATACGTGTCTGTGCCTTGGTAAAGAAATCAGCCAGCTACAATTCGGAAGGCACGTACTGAAGAGCAATAACCCCATCCTGAACCTGTGAACGTGTATAAGAAACATCCACACCAATATGCTTAGTAAGCTCGTGCTTCACTGGATCACGAGCAATACTGATAGCTCCTGTACTGTCAGACAAAAGAGGAGTCGGCATAGAAACTGAAACACCAAAATCCTCAAGCAACCATCGTAACCAAGTCACCTCTGCTGTCACAAACGCCATAGCACGCAACTCAGCCTCAGCACTCGAACGAGAAACTGCTACCTGCTTCTTAGTCTTCCAAGCAATAAGGGAACCACCAAGAAAAACACAATAGGCAAAAAGAGACCGACGATCAGAAGGATCACTAGCCCATGTAGCATCACAATAAGCCGTGAGATGTAAGGAACTAGAGCGTGGAAAGAATAGACGGCATGAAATAGTCCCACGAAGATAACGTAAGACGCGAAGAAGATGACTATAATGAAGATGAGAAGGAGCTGAAACAAACTGACTCAGAATATGCACAACATGAGATATATCAGGACGAGTAACACCAAGATAAACAAGACTCCCAACGATATGTCGATAACGAGTGGGATCCTCAAGGGGCTCACCATCAGTTGCGCGAAGATGAACATTAAGTTCCATGGGAGTCTCAACAGTCCGATGATCAGTAAGAGAAGCCCGATCAAGAAGATCCTGAATATACTTTTCTTGAGACAGATAGAAGCCTTCGGGCATAGAAGAAACAATCCCAAGAAAGAAACTAAGAGGACCAAGATCAGACATAAGAAACGTCTCACTGAGACGGGCCTTGACAAAGGCAATATACTGAGAATCATCGCCAGTAATGATCATATCATCGACATAAAGGAGGAGAAGAGTCCGACCTCGAGGTGAAGTATGTACAAACAGGGCAGGATCATGTGCACTGGCAGAAAACCCAACAGCAGTGACCACGGAGGCAAAATGCTGAAACCAAGCACGAGGAGCTTGTTTTAGCCCATAAAGTGAGCGACAAAGACGACAAACCATACCCTCAGGAACAGAATACCCAGGCAGCGGCTGCATATAGACCTCCTCACGCAGCTCACCATTAAGGAAGGCATTCTTGACATCAAGCTGAGAGACGGACCACCCACGAACAGAGGCCACAGCAAGAATGGTGCGAACAGTGGTCATGTGAGCAACTGGAGCAAAAGTCTCGTCATAGTCACGACCATGCTCCTGCTGAAAACCGCGAGCAACAAGACGAGCTTTATAGCGCTCAAGAGAGCCATCAGAGCGAGTCTTCACCTTATAAACCCACTTGCATGTAATAGGGCGCACATTGGCAGGACGAGGAACAAGGTCCCACGTGTGAGTGCGCTCAAGAGCGGCAATCTCCTCAGCCATAGCGTGTTGCCATTCCGAATGAGGAAGAGCATCACGATAAGATGACGGCTCCGAAAGAACAGTGGCAGCATAAGCAGAAGGAGAATACCAATCAGGACGCCTACGAAGACGATGACTACGACGAAGAAGCTGCTCAGGAGGTGAATCCTCTGAAAGAGAGGCCTCAGTAGGAGAAGAAGGCATATCAAATGAAGAGGGCACATCAGAGGGCCGAACTCTACAAGTATAAACATGTGTCACCGGTGGCTTTACAGAAAATTCAGTAGGACATTCCAGAGAAGTAGACTCCGGGGAAAGCACATCAGCACGATGAACAGGCGAGGAGACTACAGGGGGGACCACGTGAGGAGGTGCCGGACGAGATAAAGGGGTGGTAGCAATAGAAGTATTTGGTAATATTAAGAAGGAGAGGGGATCGACCAAAGACTCCGAGGAAACATCAGAAGAAGGATGAGGATAGAAAGGATGGGATTCATAAAAAATAACATCCCGAGAAATCCGCATCCTACGTCCAACTGGGTCCCAACAACGATATCCCTTATGCTCAGAACTATAGTAGAGAAAAACACACTCGACAGATTGAGCAATCAGCTTCGTGCGTTCACGAGGTGCAAGAAGCACATAGCACACACAGTCAAAGAGACGAAGACTAGAATAGTCAGGCACCTTATTCAGAAGACGCTCAAAAGGAATCTCACCATGAAGCGCAGAAGAAGGTTGAATGTTAGTCAAATAAGTGGCTGTAGACACAGCCTCAGCCCAAAAGTGAGGCGGAACAGAAGAAGCAAGCAGAAGAGTATGAGCAGTCTCAAGAAGATGACGATGCTTGCGTTCGGTCACACCATTCTGAGCATGGGCGCCAGGACAAGAAAACTGAGCAAGAGTGCCCTGCTCAGAGAGAACCTGACGAAGGGCTACTGAAAGGTACTCGCCTGCAGAGTCAGCACGAAAGACACGGATAGAAGTGTCAAAATGAGTGCAGATCATAGAAGTAAAAGACTTGTAGATGGATAAGGCCTCGGTACGATGTTTCATAAAATAAATCCATGTATGATGAGAAAAATCATCTATGAATATAATATAGTATCGATGGCCCCCTTTAGAAACAAAGGGAGCAGGACCCTAGACATCCGAATGAACAAGATCAAAAGGACGCTGTGACACAGACTCACTAGAATGATAGGGAAGCTAAATTTGCTTGCCCAACCGACAACCTTGACACTGAGCTAAAGACTCATGACCTGAAACAGAACCTAGAAGACCACGACGAATCAAACTAGATAGACGGGAGCCACATAGATGACCCAAGCGATGATGCCACTGATCAAAAGATGCGGTCGACGAAGCAGCCAAAGCGGAGCCAACTAGACTGACGGGCGCAGCGGAAGAAAGACGAAGCCCGTCAAGCTCCCAAAGACGTTGAGAATCACAACGACGAGGGCCAATACCAACCAGCTGACCCGTGCGACGATCCTGAACATAACAAAAATTAGGATCAAGAATGACACGACAGTCATGATCAGTAAGCTGGCCAACGGACATGAGCTGCATGGTCAGATCGGGAACATAAGAAACATTAGGGACATGAAAAGAGTCGGATAGGAGAGTGCCATGTCCGACAACAGGAAGAGAAGAACCATCGGCTGTATGAACAGTAGAACCAGGTGGAGACCGTATGGAAGAAAGACAGGTGCAATCAGGAGTCATATGAAACGAAGCACCAGAATCAAGAATCCATGGACAAATACCTGGAGTAGACGTGGAAGGTGATCCCAAAGCGGAAGACTGCGAAGCAGCAGCAGAACCTATAGGTGCAGAGGGCTGAGTCACAAAATCCGCAGCACCTGGTGACGTAGAGGTAACAAGGCGACTGAGCAACCTGATGATCTCCTGTGTCTCAGAACCAGCAGAACTCCTCTGAGGACTTCCAGAACCAGAACCACCAGTAGCACTAGCACCCAGCGAAGAACGAGCAGAACCATCAGCAGCACTAGGACCCTGTGAAGAACGTCCACCGCGGCGAGACTGACCCTCACGAGACTGAGCCTTCTTCTTCCTATAACAAAATGCCTCCACATGATTATCCTTGCCACACCAATCACATTTAAGACCACCCCCTCGACTCTCAGAAGAAGGCACCGCAGGACGAGTAGAGGAGCTGGCAGCCAAAACTGAAGAATATCGCATCAATCCAGCAGCAAGAAGGCGAGTCTCCTCATTACGAACAGCAGCAAGAGCCTCCATCAGTGAGACACAGGGATGGCGAGCAAGCAGCTGTGCACGAAGTGGCTCAAACTCATCCCGAAGACGCGTCAAGAAGTCGTAGGTGCGACGAAGCTCAAGAGCCTGCTGCTAACACAGGCAGGACTGGCAGGTGCTAGGAGACAACGGAGGACTAAGAGTGTCGAGCTGGCGCCAAATAGTAGAAATCTGACCATAGAAATCATCAACGGTACCATCACCCTGTCGAACGAGCTGCTCCTGACGAATGGCTGCAAGAAAAGTAGACTGACCAGTGGGCTCATAACGTGTGCGAAGAAAAGCCCACATCTGATGTGCAAAATCAAGCTCAATAATATCAGCCGAAACCTTGTCCTCAATGCTAGCAACAAGAATAGAAGCAGCTCAAGCATCCTCATCAACCCATGTTCGGTATGCAGTAAACTGAGACTCATAAGACGCAAGACCATCATCATAATAAGCAAGGAGCTTCGCCACATCTGCATCATGAGTAGCAAGCAACCGATCCATCTCTTCAGCCGTAGCCTTCTCTGGAATCACTGGCTTCGTAGGAAGCACCGGGTATGTAGGAGTAGTAGGAGTAGTACGTGGTCTGCACCGCACCACACAGGCGAACGAGCGAGGCGGCCACGAGGGGCCAGAGCAGAGCGGCGCGGGCGGGCGGGGCGCCGGGGCTGCGCGGGCGGGCGACGACTCCGACGGGGCAGGCAGATGGGCGGCGACTCCGGCGGGACGGGCGGCGACTCCGGCGGGATGGGCAGTGTGGGCGGCGACTCCGGCGGGCGGGTGGAGAGCTGGACGACGACGAGTCCGGCGGGTGGAGAGCCGAACGGGCAGCGGCCGGAGTTGACGAAGGAGAATAGCACACAAGTGCAACGTGCGGAGGAAAAAAAAAGGAACCCTAGGGCAGATTGGGAAGAAACCTAACCCTAGTTCGGCTCTGTACCATGTTAGGAATAGCACTTGTATTCATAACAGGAGCTCTAGGCCCATGTATATACAGGTACAAGAAGGGAAAAATATACAGAAAACCCCTAATAGAAAAGGTAAACCAACAGTACATATACATCTAACAGATATAACAGTTACCTCGCTTCTTAGATATTCCCTCCAATTCAAAACATGTTCTAGGGTTGTGCATATGGAAAGAGAAGTTGTTAGTGATAAAATTTATTTAATAGGGGCAAGAAAAGAAGAAAAAAAAACTAAAAAGGTGATTTAAAAGTTGTAGGATATGTACGGTGGTAAACCAGGAAGACAGGCTGTTCATTGCAAAGACCAATTTGTACCAAACATGCTCACGCCTACATGAAGCACAGATACCTTCTGATTCAGGTGAGATTTCACCTTTCGCTTTGGAGACAAGCGAGTGTCAACAAAAGGAATATCCGTGATCTATACGGGACTGAAGCGAGGTGTTCACCTTTTGTTTTACAGATTAGAAAGGGCTAGCAAGATGTTTACCAACGAATTTTGACGGGCATTAGACATGAATATCCCAGACCCAGAATAAAAAAACGCTTCAGAAAAGGGAGCAATCAACTCAGAGATGGTTTATACATCATCTACCTTTCTTTTCACACGACTAAACTCCACCATGTGATACACGTTTGCTCGATATAATTACACATGCACCCCATCAGAAAACCATCCTGTACTTTGCTTGTGTTGTAATTTGCTTGATGACCCCTCCAAGCGGTTGCTGCTCCTTGCTCACAACATCATGGAGAACAATGTCCATGGCATACAGTCACACATGCCAAGTGCAATTGCTTGATAGAAACAGATCGCACTCTTCACTGATTCTAGCAACAAAGCATAATGCCAATGACATATCCAATTGCGACACCACAAAGATGTTCCCTGGCAACTCCAGCTCATCCTTCATCATTGTTCCTGATGTTTTTAAGGGTGAAAAGATCAAGAGTACTCAAGATTGGACCAGAGTTTTGTCAAAAAGATACTTTATGCTAGCAGCAAAGGATTTATATTTAGTTAATGATACATTTGCATTACAAAGAAAGCACACCACTGAGAGGATTGGAGTCATATACAAGTGAAACAAAACTGATGCAGATACAAAAATGAGCCAAAGTATAGTTACAGGTTCAATAATTCTAAATGGCTTCTATAAAGATCTCCAGATCACAAACTGTTAGCTTTGGTTGTTATTTGCTTCTCCTACTCATGCAAGTTTCTTGCATTTTCATTGTCTTATTGGTTCAAACTACTATTTTGCAGAGCAAGAGAAAAAACTCTAAAAAGTTTACCATTTTCCAGTACAGGCAAAATATGTGACACTGGCGGGCTAGCCAGCAGTGACACAAAATCCCATCGGCAAGGTTTTTATACAGGGAGATCAACCTGAAAAACAAAGTGGAATTCTCAAATAATTAAATGTAGCAACAGAAAACCTGTTAGCATAGCTTGTAAGGAGAAAGCTGTGGACTGCACCTGATTTTCATGTTAGGACCACATCCTGCATCCTTTTGAACACCTCGTGAACAGATGACGGGTCTACATCACATCTCACACCATCGCCTCCGTACTGTACAAAGAGGTATTCTCTCGCAGACATTGGTGGGGGCAAAAGATCTGATATCTCTGCCACATCTTGGTTGGGCGGTAAAGGTATATCCCTTTGGTTTAGTGAGTAATAAACATCCGCCAAGAGAAGCCAGACAAGGTCAGCATCCATACAGGCAAGGCCTGCCAATGCCCTTATAGCAGCTTCTTGCAAACCTGTCAAACTACTGTAGGCGATACCAACCACAAGGCCACAAACCTTCTTTAGTACACTTTCTAATGCAATAGCACTTCTTTTGCTGGAAGATATTGTGGCGATCATGTCCAGGACCGCAATCTGAATTTTTTGACTGGAGATCTCAGCCATGGGTTCCTCTGAGGTAAGTGAGGTATCCCTATATGGTAAAATGATTGCTTTTTCATCCATCATTGACATTCTTTTTCGTCGGAATGGAGATAATGCCAGCAACCTCCAAACAATATGTCCATCCTTATGAAAGCGGCGTACATAAAAATCACCACCAGACATACTAATTGCTCTACTCAATACTTCAGTGCACTTTCTAACAACCGGCTGCAAAACAACAGTCTGGTAAGCGCAGAAATTACATAGAAGGGAGATAATGTACAATCAGGCTGAAATTAGAGCAAATGCAGGTGCATAGAATAAAGCAACAAACAAAAGAAAGTTCACAGTTCAGCAATTGTTGAAAATAGAAACACATAGACTATCATATAAAAAAAAAATTAGATGTCCCAACTAAACACCGCAAATTCCTGATACAAGCTCAAGCATATAGATTATGTCTAAACACGTGCTTGAGTTCCAACTAACCAGGACATAAATTCCTAGTATGACAGAATTTATGTTTTAGTTAGCTGGAAGACACTTGTTCCCTGACTTCAAGAATACAAACGAACTGAACCTTCAACAAAATGACGGACGATATCAAAAATAATGGAGTTGAAGCTATGAAGTGAACAGCATCACACACCGTACCAAATTCAGGTATGTACCCACCTAAATTACTGTGCACCAACATAATGGGAAGCCCCAGAAACTAAGGGAAAAGAGAAGGAAGGAGGTCCCTACAACACATGCAGATTAGTGGCTTATCAGTTGGATGCGTGATATGTTCTGGTAGATCAAAAGCCCTAGACCATGACTTTGTGCAAGGGAGACATGAAAACTAACACTGACGAACGATCTCAATGTAGGAGGGCAGTTAACATGGGCACAGGCTAATATAAGAAATATTGTGAGTTTGTATATGGTTGTTTTCTTCTCGAACATGCAGGAGAGCCATGTATCATTTCATTGAGTTATCTATGATTGTTTATGGTGAAAATTAAAGAAACAAGCTAGGCAACTGAAAACGGACCAATCAGAGGCGAAAAAACATACCACTGATATCTTGTTCCTTAGACAGATAATCAAGTAAGGCCATAGTTTGTTCATAGCTGGGAGCAATCGATTCTCATCAGCATCTTCGCTGGCATCTGTACCATCAAGAAGTTCATCAAATGACAGAAACTGGATGGACTCCTCAATAATTCCTTTACTTTGATTTTCACACTTGTAAGCCTCCTCAACCTTGGTGATAGATATAATAGCATTCTGGATACAACAGATAACATCATTATTATTGCCACAACTATCAGAAATAACTTCACTGGGATGAAACATGAAAGTTGCAGGTATATGCTACCTGTGAATGTAACACTGCAGTAAATTTTTACCAATATAAATAAAAATGACAATAGAAATTATGATATGATAACTATCAGGTAGCAAGATTGCAAAAGCAGTTGGGCGATTGGTGCTATTCCATTGGTATAGAAATTGGAAAACAAATAACTTGAACATAGCTGTCCCATGGGTACTGCATAAGCACAGTTAAGCTAGACATTCCTTGACATACAGAATGGCATACAAACCAAGTTAGCAAAAAAAAATTATTTGTAATATCACTGCAAATGATGGCCAAAAAGAATAGCAAATGAAACAATGGAAACACATGAAAAAGACAGCCCTAAAACTAAGAAAGTGGTATTTGCCTTCCAAGAAGACAGAAAAATTTCACAATTAGAACTTACAATGTGTTATTAACAGAAAAAGAAAATACCTCCACAACATCAAGGGCCACAAGACAAGCTGTTTCCTTAGTTGAAGAGAGAAGTGGGGTGGCAGCTGATAAGCAAGAACCTGTAAGTGATCCAACTATTCTCCTATATCTTCTCATCTCATTTAACTTACAAAGTAAGTCCTCCCAATATTCCAAGCTCATAAAATCAAGTTGAGCATCAGCATTCATTCTTTCTGATGCAATACAAAAAGACAGGGCATTAGTGAGTCTACAGCGTAAAGCCACCTTGAATAAAGTAAATCTGAAAAATTAAATACAAGGCGCCCAAAAAAACTATATAGAAAGACTGAAACATTTTATTTTATTTTGCATGGAGACGGTGGTTGAGGCTGAGGTGCTGAGCCATAATATATTGCATGAGAAAGTAAGAAAACCGGCAGAACGACATAGAAAAGTAACTAGAACATGCATAAGAGGATAGGAGTCGCAGGAAAAACCTAGCATAATGTTAGCAGAGTACCATGCAACAACAATAACAACATGAACAAAGCCTTTTATTTTCAAGCATGTTGGTGTAGGCTAGAGATGAACTAACGCAAGCTACCAAGGAAAATGGTGTGACAGGGTAAAAAGGCAATAAAATGTTAGCTCAGCTGAGTACCATCATGTTTAGATATCTACACTAAAATATAGGCACTGCAAAATTTCATAGGAAAACAAGTAAAAAAGGAATGAGTGAGAGCATAGCATTATAGAAATGATGAACCTTAACTTCAATAAGGAATTTGCAAGAGCGCTATACGTTAATGATGCAGTATTAGCCCACCACATATTATCAAATATCAGCATGTAATTCAAAATAAAATGGGAAACAAATTCCCATGGTGACTGGTGGTTATATGCGTATTGATCCTTTGCCTATTACTTTGATGAACTATAATAGCTGCTGTAGAACATGCTGAAAAATAAGAATGAGTCCTATCAAGCAATTACCAGATGTTGCACTGGATTCCATTCTCTTCTCGATCATATTTTTGACTTCTTGGCCTTCTGAACTGACCTTCAAATAAAATGATTGGGCGTCATCTGGCAAACTAGTAGATTCATGTTTGCATGCCTTGGCAATCTCAGAAACCGCCTAGATAAACCAAAAAGAAACATGAAAATAAATTACTAACTCATATGAAACATGAAGCATCAGTAATGCGCAGGCAGCCAGGCACACTCTGAAAAGAAGATGTAAACAAGTACATGTGTAGAAATTGGATCTTTGCACATACCAACGGAAGGAACAATATTACCACCGATTAATGGGTATTTTTATTTAACTTCGCATAGAATTTTGACATAATGAAAAAATTGTGGACTTCACACATAATTATTTAATTAAGAGATAAATAACCATAACTAGCCATATCCTTAGAAAGCTTTGCCTGAAGAAGTCACTGTATCACTGTATTATCACACACACCAATTTGTGGGCTTGAACCAAACCAAATAACCAAAAATACAAAAGCCTCCGCAAAAACGCCATCCCAACTGTGAGCAGGTACCAAACTGTGTACACAATATTACCTTCAGAAATGGAACAGTTAGATGTGGGTGGTCATGCCTGCCAAGTACCTCCAGCTCAGAAGAAACTGCTCGCATCTGTAAGAATTTACATGCACCATGATGAAATCAGAGGGATGAAACTTACTTGCAAAATAATGTTATTTTTCATTTAGTAAGAATTGCATAAATCCTCCCCTATATGTCACTTCGATTTATTTTGTTGCAAAAGGCCTCTTAGTAATGCGGCATGCCCCCACCCCCCCCCAAAAAAAAAAACAAATACTAGTGATGTACTTCACGAACTTAGCTTTCACTAGCAGGGCATGGTTGGATTACTCATTATGCAGATCAATGATGGAAAGACACTGACAGAAAAAAAACAAGGGATGACAATGGCAATTAAAAGTGGGGCCATCCAAGCACACCGGAGAGAGCCTAAAGTTACTGCCAATCATCCAGCAGTGCTACAAAATAAAAAAAAAATGAATCCACATAAGTGTATCGCATAGGCCAAGGGTGAATTAGTAGCCGGCTTCAAGAACATAGGCATCGATGTACTAGGTTGGCTGAGTTGCGCAATTTTCTTACAGAGAAAGTACAGAAGCACCACCCAATTTCAAAAAATCAGCAAACAAATATAAAGTTTTGAACCTTGAGATTTATAGCCACCCTAAAACATACCGGTTCTTCCAAGAATGGTAAAATATCATGAGAAGCACCAATGTAACACAGCATGGAAGCAAGAACATCAGGGACATGGGGATTCATGTCCAAGTGACGTAGCTGTCTACAAAGAGAGTCAACAATGTAATCTGCATTCGCGACAACAAATTGGCCAACCTGTACAGGCAGGAAGACAAATCTTAAATAGAAAATCTAATGATAATTAAACAAACTATGGCATGAGATAAGGCAATCTATTACCGAACAATGACCGCCAGCAGCAGCAAGCGCTCTTAAGACAGCATCTGATGCAATTCTTATCTGAGCACTTGAGCTGATAAGTTCACGGAGCAGAAGATAAAGGGAAGAGTGCATAAACCCACTACGTGCGAAATCTTGACCAAGAACAGCACCCAAGACTCCAATTCCTTCAAGCGTCACCTGAAACCACAAACTGAAATACTTGAGAAGATAGTATTTTCAAAACAGATATTCAAAACTAAGGAGCGAAACAATTCCAATTTGTGAATGATAATTATTCATTATTACCGTGTGCAAAGCAGTGGTATCACGGTAGAAGTGCAATGGCAGGTTCAACTCTGTTAGGCATAGCTCAACATCCTTTTCTGTTGGAAGATCCCACACTTCTGGACATATATATTCATGCAGAATACTGCCGATACAATGAATAATATTGTCTTTAGTACCCTTTTGTTCATTACATCCCCAGACTTCTCTTTCATTAGTAACTCCATTATGTTTAACAGAAGCGATCAATTGATCATTCTGACAAGCTGTCCTTACCATCTGTGCTGATCTCTTCTGGAACAGTTGCAAAAACATACCAAGAGATCTATCTGACAAACCATATATGAGCTCATTGAGCATGCAAACAGCTGAACTTGCCTGGCGTAGTGTATGTCCAGCTTCACCATTCATGTACCACCTATGGCCATCTCTGTAAATATTTTTGGATCGCACCACAGTGCTCAACCTCCTGAAGTGATCGAGTAGAATATCAACAAAAGGAGATAAGGATGCAGCAGTTTCTTTCCCTAGCATCAATAAGCAAATAAATATGATGAGCCACGATTACAGCATAAAAATGACATAATTCGTAGAACACGACAAGTGGAACACCCTGTAAGTCACTAATTTGCGAAGAAGGTTGCAAAGTACCTGACACTGTTGATAGGCCAACAAGTCTAATTATTCCAGCAAGAACCAAGTAAAGTTTCTGACTGCCAGCATGCACAAACCATGGAGGCACATGGGGCAACTCATATTCAACAGTACCAAGTATTGCATTCGACAAACCGTTATCATGGATAACAGATATTTTGGAGGCTGCCGGCGTATACGTGGCCTGCAGAGAACTATTAGTCATATCTTTAGAATAGGCACCACCCTTCAACTCAGCAACTGAATAGAGGTAACCAACAGACAGTGGCTTTGATACGATTAACTTGTCCATTGAACCAGAAAACTGCGAACTATGACTTATGCATAGACCCAAACAATCAAAGAAACGAGTAGCGATAACCTGCCAGGGAATAAATTTCAAAGTCAATAGACGAATCATGCATCCACATAAGGAACACCTGAACCTCCAGGATCCCAGAGGGCGGTTTTGGGTGGGGGGGTTCTCACAGGAGAATGGTGAAGATGATTTATCAGAAACTGAGGTCCTGCATAAAATGTCAGAGCCAACAGCCTCTTAGCATGTGACAATGCAGTTGTCTCCTCACTTCCAAGTACCACTTGTGGCAACCTTTCAACTAGCCTGCTTAAAAATGAACAACAGTAAGAACTTTGCTCACGCAGGCCACCATCAACTGTGGTCATTTAAGAAAAGAAAATAGCACATACCTGGTAAAAATATCAGAAATCTCATTTTCTGTAATAAAATTGTGACCCTGGTTGAAAAGATAAAGGAGAGCATCTTGTGCAGCCTCAGACACAGCGGCGGCATCATCACATGCAAGAACACATAAGCATTCCTGCAATGTTATATTTGTGAAGTTAAGAAAACAAATACAGCTTTGAGTCAAGGACTAGGAGATTGCTAACAAAGGTAAAGATATTATTTCTCTCGAATACAAAGGCAAAGATATGAATGACACAGTTGTAAAATAACATAATCAAAGATCCAATACTTTCATGCTCACAAGTGACAAAAATATTACAGTTCACATACCACAAGTAGCATCTTGCTTCGCTTTAATGTAGAGCCGCAGCTAGACAAAAGCCCCCTCACACCACTAACCACCGACCTCCTCACCTTCTCAGATGAATGAATAGAAAGCTGCAAAAGATCGCACAATATTAAGCATACGTAAGATTACATCAATACATCTTGTTTTCAAATATACTATATAACAAAAAAAAAGAAAAACATACATGTGGGAATGTGGCAGAAAGCAATTTATCAACATTACTAGTTGTTTCCTCAAGCCATTTTTTGGTCCGCTTTACATGTAGTGCCTTTCTATCAGCAGAGGGATTATTGGCATCGGAGGTAGAGTCATCTGTAGTTTCATCATGACCTATCTGTTCAGATAGACTTTTGGTTGGTAATTGGCGAAGCATCTGCAATACATGCTCAGTTGAACCATCACCACCAGAAGAATGGGCCCAATCCTCATTTATAGCCATATCAAGGGCACTAAAATTTTCCTTGTCATTTAGGACTATCATCAAAGCCTCTGTCAATCCAAGAATGGCTTGTTCAATGCTCAAAGAACTCCCAGCAGCACCGCTAATCATAGTCTTCGATCTGTAGAGAACCTTTCCGAGGCGACTGACAATTCCAGGAAGGAAAAAGGCAAGTGCATCAGCAGAACCTACCTAACAAGAAAAAGGGTTAAAAGAATTATATGCATTGTGGGCAAGGAAAAAGAACAGTCTCAGCAGGAGGAATCATGCCTGTAATAGATAAAAACCATTGAGTAATGCCTTCATGCAATGTGAAATCTTGCGCACAAGAAAGATACTAGGGCATACCAAGCATAACTACGAGGTTGATTGTCTTACTAATGCAATAAGAGGAAAATTTCACATATATGAGAGTAGGTATACATAACATCAGTTGAATATATCTTATCCATTGTTTTGTTTTTAAAAATAATTGAAATTTGCCATCTCCATAGCATTTTGCATTTCTCAACAAATATAATCTGTTTGGCTATTCTAAGTGGTTCTTTTTTTCTGGGTAAAGAAGAACTTGTCATTTTGAATTCTTGGGTTCAAGAATTTTTCTATAACTTAAATGACTCAATAAAAGCTTTTCATATTCTTTTAGCTAGATTGGTTATTATGCCGATCATCCAATTTTTGTAGCTTCAGTCTATTTCATGCTTCTCTGCTGTGGCAGGTGTAGTTCGGGAAGAAAATACTAGCAAGGCAACTGGTAATCAATGATATGCTTATGCTTAACTGCTTAAGCATCTTCTCACCTTGGCAATAAGAATACGGAGAGCGTGTAATGCTTCCTTTCTAACATCTGCACTTCCACGGTGCCCTCTTGATGCCTCAAGTTCTGATGCCTTCCATATGAAAACAAACATTAATGAGAACTAAAGCTAAGCCATTTTCCCAAGAAGAAATGGATACACACTATATTCAGGAATGTATGTCATACCTGTAGAAGAAGTGAGAGCCAGTGTCCAACGGCAGCTGAAGCATTTTGTGACTGAAGGAATGCAAGCAGGCACTCTTCTGGCTGTGCAGGGAGCTTTGAGTGAACTACACTCCTGGCCTCCAAGCTTGTATTGGTTGAGGACGTAGGCAACACTGTTGCTTGCTTGCAAGAACAGGACCGCTCCAAGCATGGTTGTAACTGCAAAACCATGGCTCTGAAGCATCTTATGATTCCAATGCGGAACTCCTCTGAAGCCTCCAAAGGCAAAAGCATGGCCCCAGAAGTCAACTTTTTCAGCATTGCAACCATCTAGGGAAGGGGAAAAAAACATGAGTTACAGATGTGGCTTGGCAGATTAAAACCCAGATGAAAACATAATCCACATTGTGTGCCTAATTCATTTCATAAAACACTCAATTGTCCAAAGACCAACTACTGAATCAAATGATGCTTAGTTACATTACACTACAGAGTCTGCAGGTTTCAGTAAAGCAGCTAATTGGCAGGTTGCAGCTAAGGGATCCATGAGATGATGCTAGGCTAGAGCGGAATTAAGCGCCTGACCTGATTGACTGAGGTGAGGCGGCACTTGGTTAGGAGCACTTCAAGGCAGGCCAGCCCAGCTTCGGCGACGGCATCAGCGATGCCAATGTCCCCAGCACCCTGCCCCGGTGCATTGCCTTGCTTCCTGCACTGCACCGCCGCATCCAGGAGCATCAGCAGTGGAAACACTGTATAGCTGAAAGGGGAGGGGAATGAACACAAATTAGCAGGCCCAAACCAAAACCAAAATCAAAACAAAAGGAAGCGGTGCTTGAGAAAATTACTCGAAGCAGAGCTGCAGTGCGGGGGCGGGGGCGGAGCGGAGGAAGGCGGCCATTTCGCGGAGGGAGGAGGCGGAGCTGGAGGCGGCCCGGCGGCTGCGGAGGAGGTCGAGGAGAGCGACGGTGTGGGGCTTGAGCTGGGCGAAGACGGCGGCTAGGGTTTCGTCGGAGGCCGCCGCCGCCGCCGCCTCCATCTCCATCTAAATCGGCGGCGACGGTGAGGAGGAGCTGCCGAGCTGTGGGATTGCGCTTGCCTGCTTTTCCAGTCGTCGCGACTCGCGAGGGTTCAAGGTGTGTCGGGCGGAGACGAGACGAGACGCCTCGGGGGTTTTTCTGGAAGCGCCAAGCGACGAGGAGGAAGGAAACAGGGGGAAGACGAAGGTGGCGCAAACTGTGACAATCACAAGGTTTCGTGTATAGGCTAGGAAAACGTAGATACCAGATACGTGAATTGAACATGAAAGCGCATTAGCAATCAGTTTGTTTATCCCTTGCATTCGGGTTTCTCGAGTCTCAAAGTCCAAACAAACATACATCAATACATGCAAAGACATGTTGCATAGTTTTCGTGGTATAACTTATAAGCACTAAGCAATTATCAGTATAAAAAAAGCACTAAGCAATTAAGATAAGTATCCAAAATATTTCCAGCTTCGGACCAATGAACCACGATCAAAGGCATTGTTTGTGTCAGGCTCAGGACAATGCAGGTTCATCTTCAGTTCAGAGAAGGAGAGCAGGACAAGCCGGCGATCTCATTAAACGGTTGCCGTTCATTCTCCCTTGGACGACAGTCTCCCTGATCCTGAAAATTTGGTTCTAGCATAATATTATCGCGTCTAAGCTTATCCATGCTATAAATTGTAGACACGGCAGCCATTGAGCCATATATGCAAGCACAAAGTCGAGAATAAAACCGGAGTCTCGGAGGTGATGGAATGATTCAGAGACTTTGTTACCCTATAAGCACTGTGCCCTGCAGATTCAGGTGCTAGTTCCAAGCCGATCTAGTCGAGGTCGCTCCAATAATCTTGTCGATAAGAACACAATGCAGAATACTATGAACTTTCACAAGTCATTTGTCGGTATTCGTGCAGTCGCAACAGATGCCGAACACATAGATAAAACCTCAGATTGCACTAGGTCTGCACTGCCTAAACAAGATGCGATACTTCTTACTCTAGCTAGTGATCTTCTTTTACATCAAAACGAAACAGCCCGAGATTCACCTTTAGATAACGTGTATGTATCGCATAATCTTCCAGTTGCGGCCTGCAGGTCAAAACAGACCAGATCAAAGCTCAGACTCTGCAAAAGGTTTGAACTTTTCATTTGGAACTTTGCAGATGTTTAGTTTCGAGACTTTTCTTGCCATTTGGATTCTGATCAACACGTACCACCCCACGCATGATTGCTTGCTTGCCTGGTTGTCCAAAGCTAATAACAAACTCCACCAACCAAGTTCGAGGAGAGCCTACGTGTTCTTTCTTAAGAAAGTGTCAATGTTTCAATAACTTTTTTTAAGTTAATGCTTCAATAACTTGAGCCGAGCATAAAGGGTAATGATTGCCAGACATAGGCTCAATCATTCGAGAAGATAATCCAGGACGACGAACAAGAAGCAAGGATTCACACCAGGACGATCATGCTGACATCTTATCATCCTTGGCCAGAGAGGAACTAAACTATGCCATGCAAATATGCAAGAGACATATGCACTCCATGACTGCAAGCAAACACTGACGGAAATGGATGAACACATTCAATCATGCATGTAATTTGTCCCTAAACTGATTCTCTTTTTTTTTGTTCTGTTATTCACAAGAACACCACACCTCATCTATACCTTCCTAAATTAATCTCCCCAAAAGAAGAAGAACAAAGTGAAAACTGACATGATCAAGGTATGAATCGACGATCGACACCCATGCGGATCGTGGGAATCTCTGTCGGTCGGTCAGGAGAAGATGTTGTCGAACGCGGCGGCGGTGATGGCGCGCGAGAACTCCTGGAAGTTGATGCGCCCGTCGCCGTCGGTGTCGGCCTCCTTGATCATCCCCGTGAGCTCCTTGACGGTGAGCGCGTGGCCGAGCCTGGCCATGGAGTGCGCGAGCTCGGCCGCGGTGATGAACCCGTTGCCGTCGCGGTCGAAGATGGCGAAGAGCCTGCGGAGCTGGTCCTCGGAGTATGGGGAACTGTCGGCGAGGAGGTCGGGGGCCACGAGCGCGACGAACTCGGAGAACTCGACGAGGCCGTTGGAGTTGGTATCGGCGCGGGTGATGAGCGCGTCGAGCTGGTCGGCGCTAGGCGTGAGGCCGAGGGACCGGAGCAGGGACCCCAGCTCCAGCTGCGTCAGGCTGCCGTCGGCGTTGCGGTCGAAGGAGCGGAAGATCTCCCGGAGCTCCGCCAGCTGGTCGTCGTCCAGCCGCGACTGCTGCTGCTGCTGCTGCTGCGCCGCCTGGCTGATGGCGGCGACCACGGAGCTGCCGCCCCGACGGGTGGTCTCCGGCGACGGGGCGACCGGCTTGTGCGCGGCGGCGTCGACGGCGGGGTCTCCGGCTCCGGCGGCGACGGCGGGGGCCGTGGTGGCGTCGCTCATGTCGAGATCGGGAGGCGGGGAGGGAGACCAGGGAGGAGGACGAAATTGGGTGGAGCGGCCGGAGAAGTCGGATCTTGGAGGGGTTGGCGCCCTGGAATGGCGGATCAGTAGTGGAGACGCACGTACTTTCCTATATGAGAGGGCGCGCGCCCAGTGTACAACAGACAAGGCACAGGCGCACAGCTAGCTTTCTTCAAACCATGGCACGGCACGGCACCACGCGCGGGAACTCGCGACGTGGCCGCCGGCCGAAACGAGCCAGCCAGTCGACACGGCAGGACTTGTTGGAAGGGGCCAGGAGGGAGGCTTGGAGCGAGCAGCGAGCAACATACGGAGCAAGAGCAGAGCAACGATAGACGGAGTCACGGAGGCTGAATTAGTTCCTCTGTAGAAATGGACCTGCGCATTAATGCGTGGATCCTTTGGCATCAGGCCCACGCGTCAGTGAGTGAATCTCTATGCAATTATTGCAGAGAAAGCTCATCCAACTTATGCACGTCTCCTGTTTCGTGGGTGCATCTAACTCATGCATTATTACTGCTGCTTTTATTTACTAATATTAGGTTTATTAGGTTTATGTATGTGACGTTGCTACGGGTGACAAAAGATTTTCAATATGAAAAATATGGTATTCATATTAACAACATACGTGTCAAAGCACCGAGATTTTACGTGTGTGTACGTTTGCTATGGAAGTGCTATTTTAAGACTCACTGAGATTTACTTATAGTGTCAAAACAAAGCACAAATATAACATCAAAAAAATTTTTGACTCCCATAGCAACATATACATACACGGAAGTGACGGAACAGGTGATGTAAGATATTGCATATCACCTTTAAGTCACTTCCAAGATGTAACCGATGACAGTACGGTGCCGTTTGGTTGAGAAATTGTAATGCAAACGATAACGATAACAGAAAGCAGTGGAATCTGATACAAATTAACTCAATACTCTCTTTGTTTGTTTCGTGTGAGGTAACGTAATCAGAAAATGCTTATCACATGAGGCCTTCTCTCTCCTATGGCGGATTGCTTGTCCTCAATAGCTCATCATGTATGACCAGCAAAAAAGAATCGGCAATTGACGAGAAGGGTACTGCAGCTTGTATCATTCGGTCAAGGTGATCGATCGGCTGCCGTTACCCTGGATCTGTGACTGCTAATCTGGATTACCGCTTCGACTTGAACACTGGTGGCGGGATTTCGGTGGGTAGCAATGTAAACGAACACCGGTACGACGCCTGGTGGTGGAGGGTTAACGGTGATTCCCAGTAGTTGGCGTGAGAGACAAGGCTACGAATCGGACACTACATTGAGGCCGCCGCTGCGATCGCAGCGCTCTAGGTCGCCATGGGCACCTCACTGGAAGCATCAAGGCTAAAGTTTTTAGCGAGAGGGCAGAAGTCTCGGTGTCCCCGTCTTGTGCCTGCTACATCGCAGTCTCCGCCGTGATGAATCATCTCGTCAACGTGCGCAACTGCCACTGTTTGCGGCGACCACGAGCGCGACCATCTCCATTTTTGGCATTCACGAGCACAACACTCTATCATAGTGAGAATGCGGCCGAGAAGGACGACTGCAAGAAGAGAATCGCATCGTCGACTGCCGTGTGCAGGGGCCGCGAGAAAAAGGAGCGATAATGGGATACGATTGCAGTCGATGGGGAGCGCAATTGCGGTTCTACTGAAACGTTATGTGTTTACGGATGATGCTCCATCCAAAACAATCATATATTAACGTGACTCGTTGGATCCCTCCCAAAATCAGCCGAACGTTCACTTTATCTTGTTAATTTCAGTAACTTTTCCATCCAATATTTGATGGTTGCCAAGATAGAACCTTCCTTTGAGAAAAATAAAAAATGCAACTGGGTAATGACTTCACCATGCCCGGCTGTATTTTTGTCCAACTGCACAGCCGCATATATCCGTCGCTCATCTATCATCCAGTGGCTGTCACACACAACATTATCCTCGGCACATTTTCTTCCTCGTTCACCATCTCTTCCCCGCAGGCATCACACGCTCTGATGTCCGCCGCCTGCCCGCCTCCTATTCTATCATCTAGCTCCGATGGCACTAGGGTTTCATGGGCTCGCGAGTCGCGACTGCCGCTCACCACGGAGGAGGCGGTCAGCCTTGTGTCCACTCCTCGCCATGGAGGAGGAGGAGGAGGCTCGGACTCGCGCCCGATGTGTGCCGCTGTTGTGGTGGCGGAGCGGCGGCGGCAGCGTTGAGATCCGGCAGTGGGAGAGGAGTGATTCAGTGGTTGGAACGCGATGGCGCTGGTGAGGGCCGACCTCAGACGACTGCGGTGGGAGCGGGTGACGCAAGGCACGGCAGCGTCGGCGAGGGCCGGCCTCCGGCGATATGCGGCGGGAATAAGGTGACATGAGGCGCGGTGGCGTGAAACACAGCTCTGACGATCGGATCCGAGCAAATGGCGTCCGATCCGCTCGTCGGAGCGACGGATCTGAGCAGGCGCCACCCAATCCACGAGTTGAGGCTGCTCGAGGGCCTTGCCAGGCTCCCCTGCATTTATTCCCTCATCGTCAACGAGTTCCCCACATCGTTGAAACCAAGGTTGCATCCTTTTATTCCCCTCATTTCCCGTTATTGCACATCCTGTTTTGAGCTAGGTCTCGTTGGGGTCGTTCAGCTGGAATCAGACAACGAGAAGATCAGGGTAGTTGTTTATGAGTAGACATCCTGATTTGTAAATTGCTGCTAAGTCCTTAGCTCGTCCTCCTGCTCATGGATCTGACACAAACATAACTGACATTTTTTATCTTTCCATGTTCCAGTCACAATGCCAACCACCAGATCATGCAGAGCCTGAGGTATAGTAACCAATACCGATGTCATATGGCTTCTTGTAGCACTATAGTTCACACTAGTATGCAGATGACATTACTCTACCTTATAGTTCTAAACTACTGCTCTAAAGATAAGAGGGAGGGAGGGAGTAATTTTCAGAAAATTTTCATGTGTCCATTCCTTTGCAAATGGTTTAGCTAGCTCAAGTTTCATTGAATAAGAATTTTAGTGAGAGACTGACAGTGAGTGGAATAGATAGCAGCTCATGCATTTAAGCTTGTGTACTGCCAATGGTAGAGCCTAACAAAACCTTGCCATATCGTCCTGATTAAGGCTTCTAGTCCTTCCATTCTAACCTGAATAGAAGGTTAGAAGATTGAGGTCGATAACTAGAAACCGTGGTCAATAACACACCTTTTGCTTGCATGGATAAACCACTGAGAAGACTATAACGTTAGCTTGTATAGAACTTGTCCTATTTAACTCAACAAACTTCAGTCTGATGTGCCACAAAAACACAATCACCTTTTTTCTTTTAGGTGGTGATCATGGTCTCATCTCAATCTGCCTCCTCTTAAGAACAACCTGCTCACATTTCACTTCTCCCCTTGCACTTTCAGAGTTCAGAGTACCATGTGTTGGTTTCACTGGTCATAGCTTGATGCATCTTAGGAAATGGAAGCATGAAGTTAATGGATTGTGGCAAGGAGGTAAAACACATTGCTTTCGCTGCATTCTGGGTGGTATTACAAGGTCACAAATTGGAGTGATGTGCTAATGTTTGTGTTTTTTTGTTCAGTAAAGTAGTATAGCAATATAGAAAAAGTGTCAGGAGTACAGTGGTTAGTCATGGGAAAGAAGTTATATGCAGAGATACGATGCAACTAGAAGGCTCAGCTTTCATTATATGCCTCTGATATGCAGTATGCTCTTTTTCGATACATGTGGTTGTGACTGATAGACTGGAACTGATTTTTTGGACAACATGTTATATGTATTTTAGTTAGACAATAATATGCTACTGAATTAGGAAAAACAATATACTTTAGTAGGCAATAATATGATTTTGAATTAGAAAGAATATAAGTATATATTCTACATCCACTCTTTCTTAGAAAATTATGGTTCTGATCAGGCAAGAATGCATTCTGCATCAGGCAAAGGTTAGAACCAGGAAAAACAATTCAATCTAGCAGTCATATTTTTTACTTTTTCATCCGTAAAAAATGTGTTTAGAACCAGGCAAAAAATGCAATTCAGTAAGCATTTTTTTTACTGTTTTCATCAGAAAATAACGTAGGTGCATCTAGGAAAAACAATGGATTTCGGTAGGCAATTTTTTCATCTTTATTTTTTGCACTACATGCTCTCTAATCCTGCTACTAACTGCCCTTGCTATTCTTTAACTAATCCATGCTTCCGTTTCCTTGTTTTATATTTTCCACACCCCAATTCTCTATGTCATGTACACCTAGGCTTAGACACAATTTTGAGCTGACTTGTTTCTACAGTGAACTTATCACTATCAATTTGGCATTCCTACACAGTATTTTAATAGCAAGGAAACATATTGATTTTGTAAGAGTATGCTCATGCTCTAATCTGATATAGTATTCTTTATGTCTTTTGCTTTGTCATAATACATTTAGGCAAAACAATGTATTTTCGTTAGCAATAACATGGATTGGACTAGGCAATAATGTGGGTTTGGTTTAGGCAGAACAGTTAACTTTTGCTAGTTAATCATACTGTCAAATTAGCAATAACATGGATTGGACTAGCAATATATGGGTTCCCTTGTGTTTTTAGCCCTATTGTTGTGATGTACTATCATATCCAAAAGTAGTTTTTTTTCATCTGTTTTTTATAATTCTCCAGCCTCATTCGTAGCTGGAGTATGTGCACGTCTTGGTGTTTGATCTTTTGTTTTACATCAGCAAACTGTGCTAGCACAATTACTTTGCAACTTTGATTCTGCCAATGGACCTTTCGCTGCCATTTCTGTCATAGTTATGATTGTTTAGTTGTATCAAGAGTTTGTTGTCTCATCAGAAGCATATCTACCTAAAAGAATGATGTTCTAAATGGTGATGTGTCTTTTTGGTTTTCAGATTTTAGGCAAGTTATTCTAAATCAATAAGCAAATTAGTCATATCAGCTAGTTTTTTATTGCATTGTTTTACTAATAAAATTTCTTTTTGCCTATGACTTTTTACTTTGTAAATGCAGATTACGTGGGCAGAAGTAATGGGAAAACTTGAAGTGCATCGATAGTGCAGATAGGAAGACGTTGCGCGAGGGTTTAAAGACCATTCCAACTGGCTTTTTGTTGGCAGATAGTATTTAAAGTGTTCGCCTCAAGCAATTTCGAAAAGTTAAGCTTTCTAAATCTCAGCTGATGACAAAGTGAGAAGATGCATGGCAACAAGGATTGAAGCAGCTACCCTCTTGTGCTTATCTACCAATCTGTCTTGTGGGTACAGCACGCCCTCAGAAATCTAGGCCTGATTGGTCCCAGATTTTGTTGCAAATGTCTGCCACTAAAAATTATTTGAATCTAGAATGTTACAGTCTCAGTTTCCCTGCAGGCCCCTTCCTCATTACCTATACACTCCCAGGAGTAATGTAACAGTTTTGAGCGCATATCAGTAGATTATCTATGTAATTTTGTTGCTTCCTTTCTGGTGTTCGGCTAGCGGCAGTGCCCACTGCCCAAGAGCTGGCAGTTTTTGCCTTTTTCAGTGAAGGAGCAATAATGTCATTTGAAATCTTTTAGGAGAGCTGCCAAATTTTTTCCAGTAGAAAATAAATGCGTGGGTCATCTGGGAGCGCGTGCAGGAGTAGTTTTTGTCAAGGAAAAAAGTAGCGGTAGCAGCCTTTTGTCATAATAGGAAAGTTGGCTTTTGTCGTAACAGGAAAGTTAGTTTATGTGTCACATTCGAACAATTATGTGTCACATCGAATGCTAGTAGGATTAAATATGAGCTAAGATGCTAATTAGTAGGATTGAATATGAGCTAATTATAAAATTAATTGCAGAATTCCTAGACTAATTTGCGAAATAAATCTATTAAGGCTAATTAACCCATCATTAGTAAATGGTTACTGTAGTACCATATTGTCAAATCATAGACTAATTAGATTTAATAGATTCGTGTTGTGAATTAGACTCCATCTGTACAATTAATTTTGTAATTAGTCTATATTTAATACTTCTAATTATTATCCAAACATTCACGCAGGAGCCAAACACTCCCTAAGGTAACTTAGGCGGCTCTACATCCGGCCTAAATTACAGCCGGCTGTACGTTAGCAATGTCCAAATAAAAAATGCAACTGCGACACAAGTTTTCACCGACACTCCCAAATTCCAACACATTATGCTTAGAGAACCTTCCTTTAAGAAAAATAAGAAAGAAAACCAAACTCACCGCACTTGAAAAGTTAGGGCTCATTCACCATCCAAATCAATTTGCTCGTCGTCGGATAGGACTCATTCATGCTCAAGTTAGGTTTTCCATCTTTAATTTGCCGAAATCAGTTTATTATCCTCAAATTAAATTGAACCCATGAAAATCATGTTCCCAAGTTGCCAGACACATGGAGGACCTCGGTGTAGCGTACAGTACTACAATTGACGGTCTTGGTGACCTTTATGAGCTAGATGGTGGCACGGTGGCAGGCGGTCAAACCAACATGGCTTACCACCGGTGATAAATTTCAGCTGAAATTTTATGAATTTCGCAAAATTCAGTCTTTTCGGTGGTGACCGAAATTACTGTTCACCGAAAGGGCACCTTTTTAATCTGAATTTCGACTGAAATTTTACGAATTTCGCTTTGTCGCGGACATGAAATAGGATGACATGCATAATTGGAGAATTTGGTACTTTGTAGATGCTTTTATGGTCTCCGGGACATGCAACTGATGCAAACTAATACTCTGCATTTTCTTCTCCACTTAGCTCTAGATGGCATAGTTAGTTTGGATTCATGAGTCTCGGGTAGAAACTTTGTGCAAATCACAAACTAAATGTAGGTACTTTTGCCATGTCTCGATTTGTTTTCCGTGTTTTCGGGAGATGATGAGCTTGAGAAGGTAAATTCATACTCCAACGGAAGACAAATGGGAGTCAAGATTTACCTGCACTAGCGTGCAAATCCAACTGCGCCGTGAGAAATCCGTGTAAAAGTGGGAAGTGCACTCCGTGCAAATTCAAGAATTTCTGTAAAAAAATCTTGCACAATTATTTCAAATCAATCGTCCATCCGGTTAAACTCTGTCTCTGCTATTGGTAAGTCTTCATATCGACAAGATTTTGATAGCCAGGAATTGAAAGATCACCACCTCGCCTTCCCCCTGAAGAGATTTGTGACAGTGCTCCTGATCAGAAGAGCAAATCTCATCTGGATCCGTATAGAGCTTTTCAAAAAATGTGCCAATAAAAAATCCAAAAGGATGCGCGATACAAATATTACAGCTCCCTGGACTTTAACTTTTTTTAATACTTATTTTAACGTTAATTTACAGCTGGCACGTGCACTAGCACCGGCGCGTCCTCTCCTCTTGGGCCACGCAAAACGGGACAGACATGCTGGCATTTCCAGCTCCCTTTCCTTGCGCAGTAAAAACCTTCCCTCGTGGGACGAGCGAGATAAATGCACACGCCCCCTTCCTCCGTTAAACCTCGCACCGCACGTCCGCAGCACCTATCCGGCACGGGCGCACGGCTATCCCCTCCCCCCTTCCCCACGCATCGCACCAACAGAAAGGAAGAGAGAGAGAGAGATATGACGGGGTCACCGTGCTTTGGAATATTAATCTCG